>NC_091012.1:133083612-133386642 GCF_041146395.1 Eulemur rufifrons
ACATGCTCACTTGCTTGCTCTCTCTCTCTCACACACACACACACACACACACACATGCACATACACACACACTTAAAAAAAACTGTGTGTTGCAAGACAAAAGAGACTATAGTTCTTACTTGCAAAACAGGAAATTCCATTAACTTTTCTTTTTCTTTCTTGTACTTCTTGGCTAGTGACATTACCAACAGGTCAGAGACTGTGTTTTAAGGCTAACAAATGTGAAAAAAATTTCTGGCCATATTCAGGATATAGGATAGACTAATGGGATCAGAAGACCCATGCTGCTATGTACAATGGGAATGAGCAAGTCACCCTGGGTCTTATTTTCTTCTCTGTAAAATGGAGGTAAGGTCTGCTTACTCACAATCTTAGGAAGACCAAGAACACTGAAAATTTCACAGTACACAAATGAATTTCTATTAACATAAGGTAGAATGTTAACCATGAAAAGAGGACTAAATTCTAATTTACCAATTAGTTAACCAGTTGAGAAAATCTTGAAAATATATTGTAATTATTATAAATGTGCCTAGATTTCAAATATAGGTTGAAAAAAATACAAAAGTATTCTAATAATGAAAACTGGACAATAGTTATTAACTGGGCATCATGATGTTCAAAAGCAGCAAACATACAACTCTAGATTATTATAGTAGTCTAAAACATTTTAGGATCTCTTATTTCTCCATAACTCTGAGCATGAGTCCACTAAAAGTCCTGATAGGCCCTTGGGAGAGCATTGTTGTTGGATGGACTATTTCTATTGACTGTACAGTGTGAATGCCAACAATGGGCCAAAATAACAGTATTCTCTCAAGTGCATCCTCTGCCAGCTGGCTACAACCTAGCACCCTGGATCGCTACTTACTTGTGAAACTATCTGGTGAGACTGAGAGAGAGATGATCTTTTATGATGGGTTTAAGCCACTGGCCTATAGCAGTGATTTTCAAACTTCAGCATGTATCAGAATCACCAGGAGGGCTTATTAAAACAGGGATTACTGGGCCTCACCCCAAGAGTGTCTAATTCAGACTGGGATGCAAGAATCAGCATTTGTAACCAGTTCTTACATGATGCTGATGCTGCTGGGTCCAGGGACCACACTTTGAGAACCACTGGTCTACGGCATGGGTTAGCAAACTGTTTCTGTACAGGTAAATACATAAATATCTTAAGACTTGGAGGGCCACAAACATCCTCTGCTGATGATTCTTCTTTGTGTGTGTATGTGTGTTTTAACAACTCTTTAAAAATACAAAAACCATTCTCAGCTTGAGGGCCATACAAAAACAAGACTTTGCTGATCTCTGGTCTACTGGAGAGAGGGTAGATGCTTTTTGTTTCAGGTAACTATCCTTCAAGAGCTCAATTCCTTAGCAGACCTTAATAAGAAAAGCTAAACTTTCAATGCTGTTTTCCAAGTCCTCGTCAGTTACCAGCCAGTTATCCAGGCTACTTAGATGTAATGGACCTTGGTCTATGCCTGCATATTATGGACTCTGCCTTGAGGCCCCAGCATGGGAGCACTATCTGCAATCTTTCACTTGGCTCCTCTTGGTCAAATGGGAGAATGAGAGGTCAGTTTCATCAAAACCAATATGATAACATTCTTGAGCAAGAAAGAATCAGTCATTTTGAGGGAAGAGCTCCTCAAATCACACCCTTAAGAGCAAGATCCTGGTGAGACATGGGTGAGGACATGAGGGCAGTGAGACTGAAGCTGTTTCCTCTGCTAAGCTCCATGAAGTCAAGAACTTTGGAACCACCTCCCCCACCAACACACAGTAGGTGCACACTAAATCTTTGCTACTGAATAATTAGCCATGTACAGGTCTAGTTTCCAGTAGACTTTGCATTCTTTGAGGACCCAGAACTTCAGTAATAGATTGTCTTTTTCCTTCCCTTTTTAAAAAGCTAAAAATTTACAGAACAGAAAATAATGTTAACAAATACTTATGTAGCTGTGACCCAGAATTAACACATACTAACTTAATGGCTTTATATTTTTTTAAATAAAAGAATTAGAACGTCACTGATCAAGTTAAAGTTTCCCTTGATCTTCTCATAAAAGCCTTACATTTCTTTTGTTAGATTATTAGGCAGTTTAGAGATCTTTGTGTTGCTATCATAAGCCTTTGACAAGATTGGCAAACCTTATACCTTGTATTTTCCTTGTCATATTGATAACTAAGTTATCTTACATAATGTAGAATTATAGAAATAATAGTAGAGATCACTGCCTTCTTCCTAACTTTATGGTAATTATTCTTAAGTTTCACAATTAAACATGACATTTGCTGTAGGTTTTTAGAAGATACATTTAGCTTTAAGTATTTTGGAATTTCCATTGTGATATCCTCCTTAACCCATGAGTTATTTACCAGAAGTAAGAATTACACACATTACTGAGAAGTTCTTAATCCATGGGTTATTTGGAGGTGTGTTATTTAGTTTCCTAACATTTGATGTTTTAAAGTATTTGTTATTGTGACTTTTAATAAAGTTACTTAATGGTGTGAGGACATGGTCTGTATGATTTAGCTTTTTTGGAATTTTCTGAGACTTCCTTTTTGACTTATTATGCAATGAATGTGTGCAAAAGTTCCAAAAGTACAAATATATATTCAAAAAGTATATATTCTGTTTTAGTTATGTAGGAGAGTCTATACACTCATACATACACAAAAATATATATCTATGTATCAAATTTGCTCATTGTAGTGTTAAAATCTTTTAAAATCTTTAAGGATTTCTCGTCTGCTTGTTCTGCATATTTCTGAAAGCTTTGTTAAAATCATTCAACGTTTGTGGACTTCTTGAATTTCCCTTATAATTCTAGGTGCTTTTGCTACAAGTATTTTAAAGCTATACTATTAGGTAGTTTTTTATGTTGTAAGTTCCCAGTTTTATACATTTTTAGGGTTTTTTTTTAATCATTAATAGCATCCTTTTTATATGTGTGAATGTTTTTCACCTTCAATAATATTTTGTCTAATGAAAGTACTGCCTAATGAGGTAAAATTTGGAGAAAAAGACAAAAAACAAAAAAGAAAAAAATTAAAAAAAAAGGGAAAGTACTGCCAACACAGGATTACTTTTGGTTAATACTGGTTTTGTATACCTTTTTCCATTTATTTTTCAACCCTTTACATTAATTTATTTGAGATTAGTCTCTTCTAATAGCACTGTCTTTTTTCCCTTCTGGAAGTTCTATTGGATGTATATGAGGTTTCTCATGACTCTTATTTTTCTTACACATTTTTATATATTTTTTTTCCTCCAATGATCTGGGTATAGAGTAAGTACCTATATAAAAACTTTAAAATTGTCTATGAATGTCTGTGTCAGTTGTGAACATATAGCCGTATAATGGGAAAAGAAAAGCTTCTGTTAAATCATGGCCCAACTAGTAAGTACAAAGTAACTAATATCAAAAATATTCCACACATATATATGCCAAATCTCTATAGCCAAAAGAAATTCAGCTTAAAATAGTTTTGATTGAAATGTAGTAAATATTTTGTTCTCTCATTTCTTGTGAAATGGCTGCAGAAGGAAGAAATCCCTTACGAATTTCTGTGAACTCTATTCAATCTCCTTGAGATCTTATCAAACCAAAATTCTTGTTAGAGATTAAGTTTTCAGTAATGAAAAATCATTCATGCACTCTACTATCAAAAGCCACAGATTTGGTAAACAGATCACTCTTCTGGGCAAGCTTTTCAAATGATGACTAAAACCAAATTGACATTTTAGAAATGCCAGTATTCTAGTAACAGACTCTTTAAAGTTGTACATCTCACTAAACATTCAGAATGAGGGTATATGAAGAATCGGTATCAACAACTTAAAGAGATAAATAAAAAAAAAAAAAAGAGATGAGTCAGAAAAAAATAATATCTGCCAGGCACCATTAATAAGGATTCAAAAATAAGCAGGTCTACCAATTCTCTATACCAACACAAATTTACCACTGAAGTCTTCACAAGAAGTTACAATCTAATATTCTCCACGGTGGAGACTTGATAGTTTTAGATATGTAATACGGACAAAAAGTGATAAACTCTTTTTTAAAAGTCAAATAAAAATTATATATATTTATGGTGTGCAACATGATGTTTTGACATATGTACACACTGTGGAATGGCTAAATTAAGCTAAATAACATATGCATTACCTCACATGCTTATCATTTTTTTGTGGTGAGAACACTTAAAATCTACTCTCTTAGCAATTTTCAAGTACACAATACATTGTTATTAACTATAGTCACCATGTTGTACAACAGATCTCTTAATTTATCCCTCTGTGTGACTGAAGTTTTTTGTCCTTTGAACAATATCTCCTTAATCTCCCCCCATCCCCTGAGCCCCTGGTAACTACCATTCTACTTTCTACTTCTCTGAGTTCAACTTTTTTAGATTCTACATTTAAGTGAGATCATGCAGTATTTGTCTTTCTGTTTCTGGCTTATTTCACTTAACATAATGTCCTCTAGGTTCACCCAAATTGTCACAAATGACAGGATTTCCTTCTTTGTTAAAGGCTGAATAGTATTCCATTATGTATACATGCTACATTTTCTTTATCCATTCATCTGATAAACTCTTAAGATCTTTCCCTCTTTAGTCTGATAATGGCAACTTTAAAAAGGTGACCTTGAGAATGTTAAAGATAGAGCAGAATTTAAGAAAATATAAGTGTCTATCTTTCTATCTTTTAAAGGTTTCCTCGCTTGGGGATAATAATAACTCACTAGACATGAGGGATAATCTGTGATCACCTAACATATGCTAGCCCAAAAGAGATCTAGGTATTGCAGATGCAAAGATAAGTTAAGCCCGAGCTGGTACCTTGGGTGGTTCGGAAGTTAAGCCCGAGCTGGTACCTTGGGTGGTTCGTAATCTAGACACATTTGCAAACTATACAATGGTATAGTTACATTTTAAATGTTATTTTCCTTCCACCCTTCGTTTCTAGAGAGGGTAATCAATAAGGACCATCCCTGTTATATGTACCCTTTACCTTACAGGGGTTCCTTCCATTCGCTACTGATCTTCCTGTCCTCGAAATTCTCCTTTTTTGTCGTCTACGATATTAAAGCTTCCTGGTTCTCCTACTTCTCTAACCACTTTGTCTTCTTCAGCCTAATAAAATGAAGGTATTCCTCAAAGTTAATTGCTTAATTAGAAAAAACAAGGACAAAATAAAGACATTTTCAAAACTAAGAAAGTTTAGCACCAATACTCCCCACCAGGGGAAATCTAAAGATTATACGTTAGATGAAACTATGATTCCAGATACAGGATCTGAAACTCAAGAAAAAATGGTCAATCATAGTATTAGTAAATATGTGGTAAGTAATCAAACACTGATATATAAAACAATGATAAATTGGCACGGGGTGTGAATTTTTGGAATCGGGTTAGAGCTAAACAATGAACATATCTTTCAGGGAATAGAAAAGAGGAAATATTCCTAAACTTACGAAGCCTACATAATCCTGATGTCAATATTGTACAAGAAAAATACAAGACAGGAAAATGACAGGCCAATTCAACAATACAGAAGCAAAATTCTTAAACTATTAAACTGAATTTAGCATTTAAAAAACCTTATCAGTATAATCTACCATATTAATACATTAAAGGAAAAAAAACAATGACAATTTCAACAGATACAATAAATGTGTACAACAGATTAAGAAACTGCATTTAGTAAAATTCAACTATCAATCGTGATGGGAACAACACAAAACAAACAAAACACCTCAAACTAGCAAACCAGGAAAAGAAGAAAACTTATTTTGATAAAGGGTATCTACAAAGATCATACTTAATGGTGACATGTTCAAAGCTATCTTTCTACGATCAGGGATAAGGTAAGTAGGCTTTTATCATTGCTTCTATTATTCAACAGTGTTCTAAAAGTTTCCGCTACTATAGTAAAGGGAAAGCATTGAAAGATTTAAGAATTGGCAAGTTAGAAAGAAAAGTCAGTATTTCAAGGGGATGTTATTATCTACATAGAAATCCCTGATAAATTATCAGAATAATTAGGTTTCTGAATTCACTATCAGTATTAAAAAACCAAATGCATTTTCCATAAACTAGCAAATAAATAGAAAATGCATTTTCCATAAACCAGCAAATAAATAGAAAATAAATTTTAAAACATACCATTTAAATAACTGTAAGAGTAAAACATGTATAGTACCTGGGAAGAAATATAACAAAAGATGGGTTAACTGTTACAGAGAAAAAATTATAAATCTTTCAGTAAGGAAGACTTTAGCACATGGATATATACACCAGGTTCTTGGATAGGAAGACTCAACCACGGTGATGTCAACTCATAAAATTGACCTTCTGATTTAACACAATCCCACTCAAAATCCCAACAAAAATGTTTTTTTTTTTTGCAGAAATACAATAAGCTGATTCTAAAATTTATATGAAAGAATGAAGGGCCAAGAAGAGCCTAAAGAAGTGATTTTCACAGAAGCAGAAGCCAAATGGCCCATAAAGATATGAAAAAATGCTGAATCTCACTGGTATTCAAAGAAATTAAAACCACAATGAAATGTCCCAACACCCTCATCAGATGTACAAAAATTTAAAAGAAATTACAGTATCAAATTTTAGAGTGTGGAAAAACAAGGGCACTCAAATACTGCTGGTTAAAATGAAAACTGATACAATCATTCTCAGAAACTGCTTGGTTTGGGTATAGTTTGTTTGGCTCCATCAAGTCTCAGGTTGAAATTTGATCCCCAAAGTTGGAGGTGGGGGTGGATCCCTCAGGAAAGAAAGGCTCTGTGCAGTTCTTGTGGGAGTGAGGGAGTTCTCACTCTTAGTTCCCATAACACCTGGTTGTTGAAAAGAGCCTGGAACCTCCTCCTCTCTCCCTTCCTCTCCTTCACCTTCTGCCAGAAGTGGAAGCTTCCTGAGGCCCTCATCAGAAGCAGACACTGGCACCATGCTTCTTGTATAGCCTGCAGAACCATGAGCCAAATAAACCTCTTTTCTTTATAAATTACCCATCCTAAGGTATTCCTTTATAGCAACACAATGCACAAAGACAGAAACAGTTCAGCAATACCTAGTAAAGCTGAATAATGTGCTTATTGTACAAGCTGCCCATTTTACTGTTGGGCGCAAACCCTAGAGCAGCAGTTTTCAAACTTTTTAGTCTCAGGACCCCTTTTAAACTCTTAAAAATAATTGAAGACCACCCAAAAGTTTTCTTTGTTTATATGGTATTTGTTGGTAGTTACTGTGTTAGGTATTAAAATTAAGAAAAAATTTAAACATGAGAACACACAAACACATATTCTAAAAGCCATCGGACCAATGACATCATCACATACCACGTAGCTGCTGGAAAATGCCACTGTAGGCTTGTGAGAGAATGATGGTGAAAAAGAAAAATGATATTTTAGTGTTTTATGAAAATTGTTTTGCCTTCCCAAACTCCTTAATATGGTCTCATGAACCCTATTTCCTGGACCAACTGTGAGAACCACTGCCGTAGAGAAATTCTTGCATGTGTGTGCCAGACACGTATGAGAATGTTCATATCAGCACAGTTCATGATACATAAACCTAGAAACAACCCCAAATCCATCAATTGGTGTATTCATTCTATGAACTACTATATAGTTATATTTGACGATATGAACAAATCTTGAGCAACAGAAGCAAATCATGAAAAAATATATTTAGCTTTTATATAAAGTTCAGAAAGAGGCAAAATCTAATAAAGTATTGGTGAGGAATATATCATAGGTGTAAAACTAATTAAAAGTAAGTGAATGAGTAAGAAAATGTAGGAAAAGTAACTGTCTCCTGAATGGCAGGGCTGAGGGTACTTACGGAGGCTTCCAAGGTACTGGGTGGTTCTAGTTCTTTGGCTGAGTGGTGAGTATATGGGTGTTTATTTTGTTCATGTTTTATATATTCTACACATAAACAAAATTTCAATATTCAAAATTAAAAAATAATAAACCAAAAGTTAAAAGACTAGAAAAAGTCATTAAGTGAGAGAAAATTAATAATAGAAGAAACCACAAAGGAATGTGTAATTTTGAATATATTCAAAAAATGAAAAAAAGTTAAAACGACATAAACAAGAAAAGCCCATACCAATGGAAAAAAATGTTTAAACTACAAATGGAAGTAAACATATGAAAAGAAGTTTACCATTTATTAGCAATCAAATGCAAGCTAAACCAAAGAACCATCAATTAAGAAATGATGACACTAAATATGGGTAACTAACACTCTCCTTCAGGCTAGCAGGAATGAATATTGGTGCAACTGCTGGGGAGGAAGTTTAGCACATATTGTCAAATGTCTGAAAAATATTTACACTCTTGAAAACAATAATTTGATTCTAAACATGAATATTAAGGCAATAATCTGAACTACCACACAAAAAGTTGTATTAACAGACAACTGGAAAGAATTTAAGTGTCCAAAAAGGGACTATCTAAGATAAAAGAAGAAAACTACTTTTTATTTATAGAACTGAACATTAAATGGTAATATACAATGTTGCTTACTTCATAAATATGCGGAAATCATAAGAGGTCAGTAAAATTGTAACACACAAAATTATAAACAGAGTGGTCTTTTAAATTTGCTTTCTTATAAGAAAAAAGACTGGAACAATGTATCCACTGTTAGTAGACATATCTATCTCTCCATGGCGAGCTTATGGGGATTTCTTCAGACCTTTTTGGTATGAACAAAATTCATTTAAATGAATTCATATACTTATAAAGCCAGATAACAAACCTAAGATAACATATCCCACAAACCTCTCAATGGCTCTCCATACTCACTCAAGTACAAACATATCACTTTGGTGTCCAAGGCTCTCTACCCTATATTCCCAGTTTTTACCCACGTGTGCCCCACGTGTGCTTACCCCACTCAGGGTTTACGATAGTGGACCTCCTAATGCTTCCCCAACATGCCCCAAACCTTCTGACCTCAGTGCCTTAGCTCTGACTATTTGATCTACTTTGACCACCTTCTCTATCTGACCAAGTTCCACCATCTTCCAAAGTTCACAAGAAACACCACCTTTTCCTATGAAGTTTTTTACCATCACCCCAACTAGAACTAGATGTTCTTTCTCTGTCTTTGACTCTTACAGACAATATTTTAGCACTATTACTCTTAATAAAATTTGCCTTAATTTTAATAGTTATCTCTGTTTTAATGCCTCCACTACATTGTAGTACTTTAGGAAGGGGCTCTATCCTTTAGCTCTTTCTTGAATACTGACACACTGCTCCCCAGAATTAAGCAGATAATGAATACTCGAGGAACTGAATAAATTATTGTCACAAGAGATTAGTCTCTTCTCTTGGGTGCAAAAAAGAGGAAGAAAGAACGGGAAATGTTTCTCATTTGAGGTTCAGCGTGGAATTTCTCACAGAAATAATTAGAAAAAAAAGTACCATAACTATGGACTTTTATTCTTTCTGCTACCTAAAAATCTATCCATAATTGGTAACTTAATTTCTACAGACACAATAATGTGCTTGGAATTGCCAAGAACTCACCCCCAAAAGCATTTTTGAAGTATAGTTAGTGCTTGAAATGATATACTTGCAGATAATAAATATTTTCCTTTAGGAAAAACATCAGGTTTGCTTAAGTCTGCCTTAAGCCTCTTCTGAAACAAAATATTGCTAATGAAAATAGAAACGGTGAAAGACAAAGAAAGAAGGAAAGTAGATGTTCTAAACAACTGAGTTAATTTCTAAAAGCAAACTCAAAAGCAAGAACACAGGCAAATTATAAAAACCTTTTTACCACTAATGCTATATTTCAGGAAACAACTGAAACTTTAAGGTGAGAAAGTCTTTAAAGGTTTCTATTTTCCTTTCCCATGCAAGTCCTTAAATGAATATTTACAACTGCTGTGCAGATAACCCACACATATACGTGCACACATACCCAAGTATGTATAATTAAAAACAAAACCCTTCCTATACTTAGCACCATATAGTGCATTTCTCTGAGATAATGCCTGTCTTTATGAGACATATTCTGAGGGCTGCTCTTTGCCAGATTTTGGTGGGGGAGGGTAGTGAGTTAGGACCGTTCTTAATACAGAATTGGACTAATCTTCCTATGTATATATTTAAGTATTGCTATATTCATTCAATTAGTGTGTCCTGAGAACTGGGCTAGTATACAGAGGTAAGACACACAAGACCTCTACCGTCAATGTCTAGAGGTTGCTACAGAACCCATATACATACTACTGGAGGAAATGAACAATAAATAAATAAACAAGATGATTACAGATTACAATAAGAGTTGTAAAGGAGAGAAAATAAACAAGACAGGGAGGCTATTTAATAATCAGTGAGGGCCTCTCAAATACACTTAAACCTTGACAAGAAAAAAAAATGGACCAAGCCATGCACATTACCTAGGAAAAAGCTTTCCAGGCAGAGAGAAGTAGAAAGGTCCAAGATGGAAAGACTCATTCTGTTTGAGGAACACAAACAAGGTAGTGTGGCTAGTCATGCTTTACAAACTGTGAGTCATGTTTTAATTATGATGTCAATTTTGTGGGTCATTGTATTTTTTAAAAGAAAGTAAAATAGAAGAAACATCAGTTACATGTTTTCAGAACAAGTATTCTCTAAAGAACTTTTGCTTCAGCTATGTGAGTGTGCACGTGTGTACTGGGTTGCAACATATGTTTTTTACTTTGGGCGGTGGTCAAATCTGTACTACGGAAGGAAAGTTGTAATAGATGAGGATGGAGAAGCAGGCAAGAGCCAGATTATGCATGGTCTTGCATTATAGGCCACCCCAAAGAACTGGGATTTTATTCTAAGTGTAGGGGGAAGGCACTGAAGGGTTTTAAGGTGGAGAGTGACTTGATCTAATTAGACATCGCGGTGTTGCTAAAAGATTACAATAGTGAAATTTGGAAGATATGAGCACCAGCCCTGGCCTAGTCACTAACACTAGGGATTTTGAGTGTATCACTTCATCTCTCAAAACCTCACTTTTCTTCTTTTTAAAAATGGGAAGGCTGAACCAAGATCTTGTCTATTGCTAAATTTCTGCCTATATTCTGCTTCCTTCCTTGGGCATAAATAAATGACAATTGGGGAGTTACTAGCTCACTAGGTATAATTCTGAGCTACTTCTTAAAATATTATAAACCATGTAATTATAACAGTTACATTTCTATAGGAAGCAATTTTAGAATTATCTCTTTACTGGAACCAGGTGCGGTACGTTATTAGAGATGAGATCTCTGGGCTAAAAGTGAATCAAGTGCTTTTGCAACTCTCTGGTACAAAGTTAGGGATATGACGAAAATTGGCAGGGAGGCATGAACAGATTTCCTTATTCGTTCTAGGTCATCAACTGGATGTATAATCTAGGACAGTTTAAAGTTGCAAGGAACCTCTGCTGAGCACTAAAGTCAAGATGTGGAAGCTTAATTCCTTTCACAGCAACCAAAATGACGATGGAGGCAAAATATTCGTTAAGAGCCTACCACATGTTAAGCCCATGCTAGACAGTTTGATATACACTTTTTCATTTAATCTTCCTAATCTTATTATTTGCATTTCACAGATATGGCAACAGGGGCTCAGAATAGACAAGTAAGCTATTTAATGGCAATAACCAGATTAGAATCAGTCTTAAGGTAGGCAACATATAGATCTTTATTTAATTCCATATTTACAATATATTATCCAGTATGTTTTTAAAAAATACTGTACAAGTATTAAATCATCAGTTAAGAACCTGATAACTCAAGTACCTGTGATATCTGGACACAGAATGTTCGACCAATCAACCAATTCTGGACTTATTAGCTGCTTTGCAAGATACAGTGTGAAATGAAAAGATAACTTGTTTCAGCAGTGGAGGGCCTACTCTCTAGGGAGCATGCTGGGTTGTATGAGTTTGAACCAAGCAAAACATCCAAAGAATTTGAACACCTAGTCAAGTACATGTCAATAGTATTATGGCAGTTTCCAGGTTCATTTTCTCAAGTGTTGCTGGTGAAAGGCCATCAGAGGAACCGTGGACTGGACAGTGTCACCTATGTCGTGGGCCTAATAAGTGTCCTGCAAGTTCCATAAATGAGAGGAGACGCTAGAAACTCAATGACTTCTAACTTACATTAACCCTTTAAAGGAAGCACGGACGCACCACATGCCCACTTGGAACAGCGTACATGGCTTGTTATGGAAAGCAAAACTTTTGAAACGTGCAGAACATCATTTTCGTGAGAGCCGAAAGGGTTCCTGACACCTCCCACAGAGACACTCACAAACACCCCAACAAAGTTGGGGATGCTTATTGCATACCTTCCTTAACCCCGAGAACGTGATACCCACCTGTTATATACTCAGCTTCGAACCTCCGTCGGGTCTCAGAGATGAGCTTGGCTTTATTCTGGGCGTGATTCTAGATGGGAGACACGACGGGACCTTAAATACTACTCTCACCACCCAGCTTTTCCCTCAGCCCAGCCCACCTGCACCTGGGCGCACAGCCCCCGGGCCTCAGAGGCTGCTTCCGGGTCCTGAGGGGCCAGCAGCGGTGCAGTCAGCTCCTCACCTCGGCCATGGTCACGGTTGTGGATGTGACTGCAGTTGCCGTTGCCGTTGCCCCTTCCACTGTCGCCGCCCAAGTATCTCATCACCCGCCAGTCCCGCCCGGAGGTAGAGATGGCGGGAGGGGGAGGCGGTCGCGTGACACCGGAAGGCGGACGGAAGTGCCACCCCACTGCCCAATCGGGTGAGGCCGCCTGGGTCTGGAGGCGGGATCAGGCCCCCAGCCTGGGTCCCATTCGCTTCTCCTTCTGGCCCCGCCGCCCGACATCCCCCGCACTGCGGTCCCGCCCCCGCCAGCCCCGAGATCACCGGCGCTTCCCCTGAAGAGCTCCGCCCTAGAGATCTAGCCGGCTATTCGCTTTCACAACAATCCCTGGGGCCCCGCCTCCTCAGCCTCCCCCGGCAACCTTCTTCTTATATGCTCCGCCTCCTACGCGCTGGACGCGGCCTCCAGCTCTGGCTTCCCAGGATGCAGCGCGCTGGCGGGAGGTTTGGATCCTGCGGACTCTGTACCCGCGTGCGGTGTCCGGGACGTGGCGGCTGAGCTGAGGTAACCTAGTGCTTGCGAGTCTTCCCTTTCTGGGCCTTCGCGGAGGGGGCGGCGGGGCTGGATCTGCTCCCCTTGTCCCCGTATTGCGAGAAAGCGAGAAGGAAGCAGGCGTCCCGGGGCCTGGTTCTGTCAATTCTGTGGAATGATAATTGGATTTGAAGTGCTATATTCGTGGATTATTTCGCTTGAAACTTTCTTCATCCCTTCAACATCCTTCGCACTTGAAGTGTGAGATGCTTAACAAGGGAAATATCTTTGAAATTTTTAAACTCAAATAGTTATATAAAATTAAACGATGAAAAACTTCTTTTGTTTTATTAACGAAGGTAGTTGTTTTCCAGAGGGGGCGGCTTGCCACCCAGGGGACCTTTGGCAACGTCTTGACATTTCTGATTTTCACAACTTAGGGAAGGGGGTGCTTCTCGTTTTTAGTGGGTGCAGACCAGGGACGCTGCCAAACATTCTGCAAAGCACAGGACACCCTGTATTGGTTATCCAGCGCAAAATGCCACGAGTGCCAAAGTTGAGAAAGGTTTAGATTTATAAGGTACCGTTTGTGAGGTAAAACATTAACTGAAAGAAAATCGTGCATACAATATTGCCTTTTTTAAAAGTTGAAAGATACTGAAAACTGCAAAGAAGTTCTAAGAACAGTCCCCCCATTTCCATCATCCATACTCAGCATAGTACCTTAACATCTTTCCCCCTAGCCCGAGACTTTTTTTATATGTTTACATTTTTATGGGAAAAAATTGAACACATTGTTTAAAATTTTTTTGAATACATCCTTAAAAAATATTTCAGATATAACTAAAGTCTCCCTCTGGCTCCACTCCTGTTGCCTGATACCAGCCCCCTTGTCCAGAATCCAATCCTTTGGAATTTGGCATGAAATCTTTACAGTTTTGCTTTTTTATTTTGGACCAGACTGCCTGAGTTTGAATCCTGGCTTTGTCACTTCTTATCTGTAAGCTTTTGAGAAGATACTGAAACTCCCTGCCTGAGTTTCCCTATCTGTAAAATGGGATAGTAATAGTGCCTATGGCATAAGGATGTCGTGAGGAATAAATGAATTAATCCAAAGTGCTTAGAATAGTACCTGGCACTATTCCTTGAGGAAAAAAACAGCACCTGGCACTATTCCCTGAGAAAGTACTCAAGGAATGTAGCCATTGTAGGTAAAAAGAAAATATATAAGGCTGTTTTATGTGTTTTAATTTATATAAATAATATAATGCAGTATACATTTGTCTGCAACTTAATTTTTTTATTCCTTTTATTTTTGAAATCTAGCCATGATATATACATAGATCTAATTAATTCCTTTTAATTATTGTGTGATATTCCATGTATATTTATTTCTTCCCCTATTGTCATTGAAGTTTTTACCTTTTTTTATATTGCAAGTAACAGCATAGTGAACATTCTAGACCAATGTCCTTGTACAGGGGTTATTTCTCTGAGTTTGTATCTAGAAATGAAATTGCTGGATATATGCATTTCAGTTTACTGTCAAATTACCTTCCAAGTCTTCTCTTTTTTAAGTACTCATAATTATCTCCTAATTGTTAGCTGTGTTTCCAGTCTCATCTCACATCTTCAATACTGTCACCAGGATCTTTATAATTCAGAAGTACAATCCTGTGATTTCTGTTTTTGAAATCTTTCAGTGGTTTATCATTGCTTATAGGAGAAATTTAGAAGCCCTTAGTATGACATAAAAACCTTCTTTAACTTAATCTTTCCTAATTCTCTAATTTAGTGGGTCACCATTCCCCACATTTGCTGACATTTCAGGGATATTAGATAATGCTGGGAAAGGGGATATCAATTCTGTATAGGCCCCAACAAATAACTTCTATTTACACAGGGAGAAAAAAGTTTTAACAGTAACCATATTTTGTAGCTACGTTAATTTACTTAGGTTGACAATGTCATTTATGTAGGAAAAAGAACATCTATCAGTATTATGTTCATAAGATTATGTTCAGTATTATTAGGTGCAGTTTTTAGTTGAGCATCTTTTTTTTTTTTTTTTTTTTTTTTGTTGAGACAGAGTCTCACTTTGTTGCCCAGGCTAGAGTGAGTGCCGTGGCGTCAGCTTAGCTCACAGCAACCTCAGACTCCTCGGCTTAAGCGATCCTACTGCCTCAGCCTCCCGAGTAGCTGGGACTACAGGCATGCGCCACCATGCCCGGCTAATTTTTTCTATATAGATTTTTAGTTGTCCATATAATGTCTTTCTATTTTTAGTAGAGACAGGGTCTCGCTCAGGCTGGTATCGAACTCCTGACCTTGAGCAATCCACCCGCCTCGGCCTCCCAGAGTGCTAGGATTACAGGCGTGAGCCACCGCGCCCGGCCTGAGCATCTTAATTTATCTTTTTTCCAAAGATGCTTTCTCTTGGTCACAATTGATAGGGTTTATTACAGAATTTTTGGGACTTCATCTACAGATATAGTAGTCTTCTAGGACTACTATATCACCCTAATAATTTGTTTAAAGAGTTCTGAAATTTATAGAACCAAAATGAATTTATTAGTGCTTAAAGGGAACACCATATTTATTGTGGGGGAGCAGTAGAGAAGAGTGGATGAGGATGGTAATTTGCTATATTTATGTTAGCGTATGCCTATGTATTATCATTTTTCTAGTATACACACCTGTTTTAATTTTATGTGTAAAACAGATACAGTCAACTTTGATGTATGGTAATACAGAATAGGAAAAGCTCAAATTAATTATATTTATATATATATTTTGTAAATAACATGCTTCCAAATCTCTGCTTCCCCCCTCCCCAACCAGGCTGCAACAGGAGGTAAAACTTAACTGATTTGAGTTATCTGTTTTCTTCTGCAGCTGCTGTTGTAATAGCAGTAAGTAAAAAGTCAAATAGCCAACCTGGTGCCCTGATAATCAGGGTTTGATTAATCAGGGGTTGCTTATATTGGATTAAGAACTTCTAAATTGAACCTTAGTTTGATATGTTTCTATCCTTAAAAATAAAAATTGCTGAGAACTTTTAAGATAGATGTTGTAGCAAGAATACTTAATCTACTCTCTTAGCAATTATAGCTCAATAAAGCTGGAAAAAAAGTTAAAATAAATTCATTTTAGTAAGGTAGATCTAACTAATGAATAGCAAACACAGTAAAACCAAAAGAAATTAAAAACAGATGTTGCATTGGTATAAAATATGACAGGTATGCACGTATCTGTAAATTCAGTAAATTCAGTAAGCCTTGCAATTATAGAAAGTTTGAGGAAAAATATTTTCATAAATAATTTAATGCATCAATAGCATCTATTTTTTCAACTTGAAAGGTGGTATGTTTAAAATAACTTATGTTGAAAGTGTGCATATTTTTGCAATGATATTAAAAATCAAAAATAACTTTTCACTTAATAGTCATTTGTTTTTAGACCCATTTGAGTCTAAGTCCCTGAGAATAAGTTTGCTTTTTGGCAGGAGATCACATTAAAAGCAGGTTGGGTTAGGATTATATAACAGTTTTGAATGCCATGTTAAAATTTATAGCAATGGTTTGCAACCTTTTTTCTCTGTACCATTCATAGGTTCAGTACACAGTATTTAGCATCTATCTGTCCAGGTAGTAACTTAAGGATTATAGGTCTATTGAGAAGGGGAGGGAAATGCAAGTTTTTGAATTAGCAGATGGACGGTGACAGGATCAAGTATGTGTTTTAGAACAGTTAACTGAGGTAACATAAATTGATATATTGGAAGGAAGAGGGATTAAAGGAAGACTAATTAAGAAGCTTTTACCTTGGTCTGAGAGATGCAGTAGTGGCAACTGAAACTGAGAGTTGGAAGATAGAAGTTTCTAACTTAGAGAACTTGGTGACAACATTAAAAGAACGGAATGTAAGGGGCCTAATTTCTGACCATTTAACAATCAGATTCTCCTCACTACTATCACACATGGGTTATTGGTGTGAGCCACAGCATTGTGCTGATTTAACATTAGTTGTGACATTTAATATTAATAAAATCCTTACAGAGGTTATTTTTGGTTGTTTTTAATATTAAAAAAATCTGAAAAACTTTGAGTGGGTATTAAAAAATAATGAGTTCTTAGATTTTTACTTCAGAACGTATAATTTTAATGCTTTTCCTTTCTGGAAATCTAGGAAAGCTGACATGTCTGTGGGAAATTTGAAATACATTATTATTCATACATTTTCATGTAATATAACGTATATGTTTGTTTTCTTTAAATTAAACATGAGTTTCATAAGTAAAAGCCACACCTTTGATTTACCTGCCTATCTTCTTTACTAATGAAACTGAAACTACTTTGTGTTTCCTATTATCCCAGACCTTTGCATTAATTGCCTAACAATAAACCAGTAAGCCAGTTACTTTTTTTCTGTTATTTATTTTTATTGATGCATTGTAATTGTACGTATTTATGGGATACAATTTTATGTTGTTGTATAATGATTAAATTGGAGTATTTAATGTAGCCATCACCTCTTGCATTTATCATGTCTTTGAGGTGAGAACATTCTGATACTTCTAGCTATTTTGTATTATAATAAACTATACCTTACTGTTAATCATCCTCACCCTACTGTGCCAAGAACACCAGAACTTATTCCTTCTATCTTATTGTAACTTTGTACCCTTTGACCAACCTCTCCCCATCCTTCCCTCCTGCCTCCTCTCCCCAATTTCTGATAACCACTGTTCTACTCTTTGCTTCTATGATGCTACCTCTTTTTTCCCCCTTAAGATTCTACATGAGTGAGATAGTATGGTATTTATCTTTCTGTCTGGCTTATTTCACTTAATATGATGTCCTCCAGCTCCATCCATGTTGTAGCAAATGAGAGGGTTTCATTCATTTTTATGGCTGAATAATATTCCATTGTGTATTTACACCACATTTTCTTTATCCATTCATTTGTTATTGGACGTGAGTTTATTCCATATCTTGGCTATTGTAAATAGTGCTGCAATAAACATAGGCATGCAGATATCTCTTCAATATATTGATTCAATTTCTTTTTCATATATACTAGCAATGGGATTCCTGGATCATATGCTAGTTCCATTTTTGATTTTTTGAAGAACTTCCATACTGTTTTCCATAATGGCTGTATTAAGTTACAATCCCATCAAACATGTGTAAGGATTCCCTTTTCTCCACATCCTCCCCAACACTTGTTATCTTTTGTGTTTTTAGTAATTAGCCATTCTAACTGGAGTGAGGTGGTATTTCGTTGTGGTTTTGATTTGCATTTCTCTAATGATTAGTGATATTGAGGTTTTTTTCATATAGCTGTTGGTCATTTGTATGTCTTTTGAGAAATGTCTAAAGTTTTTCCACCAATATTTTAATTGGGATATTTGTTTTTGCTGTTGAGTTATTTAAGTTCTTTATATGTTCTGGATATTAAGCCCTTGTCAGATGTATAGTTTGCAAAGATTTTGTCCCATTCTGTAGGTTGCCATTGTCTCTTCACTCTTGTTAATTATTTCCTTTGTTGTGCAAAAGCTTTTCAGACTGTTTGTTTTTGCTTTTGTTGCCTGTGCTTTGAGATCTTATTTAAAAAATCCTTGCCCAGCCCAATGTTGTAAAGCATTTTTCTTGTGTTTTCTTCTAGTAGTTTCATAGTTTTGGGTTTTACATTTAAGTCTTTAATCCATTTTGAGTTGATTTTTTGTATATGGTGAGAGGCATTCTTCTGCATATGGCTATCCAAATTTCTAAGCACCATTTATTGAAGAGACTGTCTTTATCCCAGCATATGCTCTTGGTACCTTTCTTGAAAATTAGTTGGCTGTAGGTGTATGGATTTATTTATGGGCTCTCTATTCTATGCCATTTGCTTATGTGTCTGTTTTAATTCCCCTACCATGCTGTTTTGGTTACCATAACTTTGTAGTATGTTTTGAAGTCAGATAGTGTGATACTTCCAGCTTTGTTCTTTTTGTTCAGTATTGGCCGTTTGGGGTTGTTTGTGTTTCCATATGAATTTTAGGATTGATTTTTCTACTTCTGTGAAGAAAGTCATTGGTATTTTGATAGATATTGCTTTAAATCTGTAGATTGCTTTGGGTAGTATGGCCATTTTAACAATATTCTTCCAATCCATGAACATGGGATATCTTCCTGTTTGTTTAGGTCTTCAGTTTCTTTCATCAGCTTTATAGTTTTTAGTGTAGAGATCTTTCACATCCTTAGTTAAGTTTATTCCTAGGTATGTTATGTTTTTTGTAGCTATTGTAATAATATAACATTGATTTCTTTTTCAGATAGTTCACTGTTAGCATATAGAAATGCTACTGGTTTTTGTATGTTGATTTTGTATCCTATGGCTTTACTGAATTTGTTTATTCTAAATGTTTTTTGGTGGAATCTTTAGGATTTTCTATATATAAGATTATGTTGTCTGCAAACAGGGACAGTTTGATTTCCTCTTTTCCAATTTCAATGCCCTTTATTTCTTTCTCTTGCCTGATTGCTCTGGCTAGGGCTTCTAGTACTCAGTATATACTGGCCACTGAATAGAGAGAGCTCAACATCTTTTTTTATGTGTTCACTATAGAGTTTCTTTTTATTCTTTGTTTTACTAATTCTTTCAAGTTGCTTTTCTTATAACCAGTTTGTTCAGAATAATGAAATGCATGTCAGAACAGTGTGGTGGTTGAAAGTGTAGACTCAGGAGTCAAGAGGCCCCTCTTGCAAATTGAGCACCATTTCCAATTGGTATTAACTGCAGACTAGTGTTGTAACCTTGGAAAATTTTTTTTTTTTTTTTTTTTTTTTTTTGAGACAGAGTCTCACTCTGTTGCCCAGGCTAGAGTGAGTGCCGTGGCATCAGCCTAGCTTACAGCAACCTCAAACTCCTGAGCTCAAGCGATCCTCCTGTCTCAGCCTCCCGAGTAGCTGGGACTACAGGCATGCACCACCATGCCCGGCTAATTTTTTTTTTATATATATTTTTAGCTGTCCATATCATTTTCTTTCTATTTTTAGTAGAGATGGGGTCTCGCTCTTGCTCAGGCTGGTCTCGAACTCCTGAGCTCAAACGATCCGCCCACCTCGGCCTCCCAGAGTGCTAGGATTACAGGCGTGAGCCACTGCGCCCGGCCCTTGGAAAATTTTTTTACCTTCTTTAAAATAAGATTTTCTTGTTCAAAAGATGGGATAATAAGAATATTTATTTTAAGAGAATAGTTGTAAGCATTAAATGAAATAATGTATGTATTGTACCTGGCATATAATAAGCATGAATGATTGATACCTGTTATTTAATTCTTCTGTTCATTATATTAAGTTGTGTTAATCCTCAATTTTTCCTACTTTGAATAAGAATAGTGACTTAATAGATCATAAAATGCATTGTTTTTGTAAAGTAAGGCTTATTTCTATTTCTCATATGGAGATATTTTTAAGCTTTGTTATAGCATCTCTTATTTTTATTTCTGGGGTTTCATTTTTGTCATAGAACCTATATGAGTACGGGGAAGTAGGAGCCCAAGTGTCTGGGCTATGGGAGAAGTCTAATTCAAGAATCACCATATTTGAGGAGAAACTGAGCTCTAAGACAAGTAAACCATTAACTAACTGAATTGTCATTTTAAAGGAGCTAAGGCAGGGAGTGTGAAATGACATTAGAGTTGGTAGGTTTGAAACAGAAGAGAGGGAAACAGAACCCTTAAGAAATTCCCTGAACCAGAAAGAATATCTGAAGCCACTTTTGATAGAGCATCTAAAGCTTTAAATACATGCCGTTAACACATTCACCTATCTTTTTTGATGGCTATTTGTATTCTTAGCAAACTATGTTTTTAAAAATATCTACAGAAATAATATTTAGGATATGTTTTTTCGATGTGTGACATTATCAAAATAGTATAAGAAGCTTAAAGATATTTACTTAATAAAATTCGTAGCTACCTGTGTAATAGTGCTCTAATAGAAACATGTGTTTTCAATTCTTCCTCTTCATGGCAGTCTTTCTCATTTCTTTTTTTTTAGGTTTAAAAGCATCAGCTGGAATCAATTTGCATTTGAAAATTGGATGAACACAAAGACTTGGTATTGTGGAATGACTAGCAAACAAGCAATGTCATCTAATGAACAAGAAAGGCTTTTGTGTTATAATGGGGAAGTCCTTGTTTTCCACTTGTCTGAGGGGAATTTTTCAGATACAGAGCCTGCAAAATCGCCCATATTACATGTCAGAAGGATGGTATTTGACAGAGAAACAAGATCATTTGTTCAGAAGTCCACTGCATTCTTCAGCATAAAGGGAGAAAACTCTCATTTAAAAATTGTGTGTTGCAACTGTGTGTCAGATTTCAGAACTGGAATTAACCTCCCTTGTGTATTGATACAAGGCAATAAAAAAAATAATGTTTTCAAATATTTACTACTATTTCTTCACAATACCAATAAATTTGAAAAGCGTTTGAGTTTTAGACTAGGCCACAAGTTGAAGGATGGCTTAAGGGTCCTTAATGGCCCTTCAGTTTTATGGAGACATGCCAACACATTCTGCTTTGTGTCTTCCAAAACTGGCAAAGTTATTACTCTGTCAGTTAACTTGTCCTCTATTGAGTGGGTAGGGGAGTTTGAAAATGTAGGTATGGTTTTATTGGGACTAAAGAAATGTTATTTATCTGAGGAAAGATCCACCCAGAAACTTTCAAAATCAGATTATGCAATTTGGAACACAAAATTTTGTGTATACTCTCTTCAAAGTCAAGAATTATTAAGTGATGCATACATTATCCCTCCTGTTTATAGCAGTGTGGTAACTTGTGTGCATGTCTATGCAACTGAGATCATCAACAACCAGTTAAGAATGTCTCTGATTGCCCTTACTCGAAAGAATCAGCTGATTTCATTCCAAAATGGGACTCCTAAAAGTGTGTGTGAGCTTCCATTTGGAGATCCCTGTGCAGTTCAACTTATGGATTCAGGTGGAGGAAACCTCTATTTCATTGTATCCTTTAGGTCCAATGATGCTTGTGCTGTTTGGAAAAAGAATTTTCAGGTATGATGCCTATTTTTATAATAATTCAATTGATTTTAGACCTTGTAAATATTCCTACATTGCATATAGTTCATCCTGGAATTTTATTATCTAAGTCAATTTTTAGTGCTATACTTAAAATCATGTATATTACATCATTCTTTTTTCTTAAAGTTATCTGAATACTACTTGATAATGGTTTTTTTGCCTTGCCATTTTGAGTCAGAAAGGCATTGAGTTGTTTGGAAATGTATAAATAAATATATAACTATTATTAATATATTTTTATTTGTCTTTTAATATAACTGTTTCCAATTTTTATTAATGTGATAATTAGATGTGTATTTTCACTTACAATACGGTTATTATGATTTCACTTGATAAGCCTACCTAGAAAAATCAGTTCAACTTTTTAAAAGTTGATAATTATCTATTTAGACTTATCTCTCTCTCATTTATTTCTGAAAGTAAAATATAGAGTAAAATTTCTTGAACTGTATCACTGTCCTGTAGAGACGAATAACTGTTCTCCAGAGACAAGTAGTGTTACTTTTTCTAAAAACTGTTGTTTATTATTATTATTTTTTAATTTAAAAGAGTTTGAGCAAAGAATGATTCATGAATCGGGCAGCTCCCTAAACCAGAATAGGTTCAAAGACACCCCAGCACTGTCCCGTGGTCAGAGCAGCCTTCAAACTGTTGTTTAGAGATTTTTATTGTGCTATATTTTGAAACTCAGAGCTGACCTTTGAGCAACTGTTCACGTGTTATAGTCTTTTAATGTAAAGTTGGGAAATTCTTTAAAATACTTGCTGGTATTGAGCATTAAACACCAGGTAAAAAGCCACAGAAAATCATTAGAAAATTAGAAGTTTGTAACTGGGTATCTCCACAAATAATATTTCTCTGACCCTGATATTTGGGTAATGTTGCATCCTCTTGGCCTAAAATGTCTTCAGTTATGTGATTTGAAGTGTTTATAAGTCAAGACAAATCATTACTAGTCAGAAATGTCTCTTCCAAAAGTAATTTACATTTTGTGCTACTTTGGAAAAAAAAGCAGGAACTGTCTTATTTTATGTACCTTGTCCACTTAATTGGAGCTCAACAAAAATTTTTATCATTATGTTATCAGCTTGATGTGGAATATTGATAAATATAGAAAGTTTGAAATACATTTTTAAAATGTGAATTGTTATTTTGTGTGTGGGGGGAGAAATGTCAAGTTGTAATTGTGTTTCATCAGGCTTTGCCTTATAAATTACCTTTATGTTGATAGGGATTATATTCAATCTCTATAATACATATTCAACCTCTAATACATAGAAGACTTAAATTCTCAAAAGGAAAATAATTTGAAAGGTGTGCTATTTTATTTTGGAAGCAGTCTTTTAAAAGTACATTGTACATTTATTTGGAAATGTCTTTTTCTACTCTTTTTTCCTTTCAAGAAATGGTAGGAGAGAAACATCTGGTATATCCTGTCATCCTTTTTGTGATCAGTATAATGGGAAGAACACATTTAACCTGAGCTTGAATCCTAACTGAGCCACTTACTGGTGTTACCTTAAAGGATATATTTAATTCTTGTGAAATCATTTTCTTTCTGTATGAAATTGGGGATCATCCTGCCTCTGAGAGGGGAGAATTAAATTAAATGACATTGTAAAGTATCTTGCATAGAGCTTGGCTCATAAAAGAGCTCAGTAAACAGTAGCTATTATGTTAGACAAGGGCCAGGGCTGTCACAGGGCAGTTACTTGCACCTACCCAAGGTCCTCTATTCACCTAGATAAGGAAAAACAATTCCCTTGCACCTCATCAATTCAATGGACTATAACCCTCACTCTTTTGAAGTGGATCCCCTACTTGGGCACTTTAAAGCTCTGCCACTAACATGTTTCCCAAAGCAGGAGGCTGTATCAGTCTCTGTAGGTGGGCCTGTAGCTGCTGCCTCCCTAATTTGAAATTGTGTTTTAGGGTTCTCTCTCTACAATGGACCACTATCCTTTCCACAAATGACTTGCCTAAGTCCCTAGTGATTTAGCCCCTAAACTACCTCTTCAGGGATTCTGTATTTCTAAATTGCTTTCAAATGCCCTGTTTTAAAAGCCCTAGAATCACACCCTGATATCTACAAGTAAGTTCTTCTAACCTTGCCACTGGGCATTTTGCACTTCCTGTCTCTATCTTAGTGTTGCATTTATACTCACCTACTTAAAAAGGGGGATATAATTTAGGGTAAAATATATGATTAAAACCAGGAATAAAAGCTAAGACTTTAGAAATAAAGGAGGAGTGGAGATAGTCATGTCAGAAAACCTAAGGAGAAGTAATTGCATTTGAGCAATTATACTTAGTTTAGCATTAAGACAAAAAAGTAAATATGGTAGGTTTCACAATTGAATGGAACATACTACAAGAGAAAATTTTTTTCTAACATTGAATTCTGAGAGGAATTTACTGTTTGTGGTATTATGTAAGAAGTTTTAAATAAGATGAGTACCTTATTAAATAATAAAATGGGTCTTTGATAGCAGTTTTGCCCCCAAAAAGAAAGCAACAGAAGCAGTCTTCTGGTTGGCTGTGGATCCATCCATCCATCCTTTTACTACCTCATTCCAAGAAGGAATTAAGCCAGCTTAAAAGACAAGTATAAATTAAATAATGAAAATCAAGGTTAGTGTTTTCCCAGATCAGCCTCTCATAAAAGCCCCAGGTATGTTTAATCCAGTGATAGGACTTGAAACAGAGCTGAGTCTAGAGGAATACATGATTAGCTTTTGTCTTCTTAAACTTGCTTTCTTCAGTAGAAATTGTCTCTGCAAGTTTTGACAAGAATCTATGTAGCAGGCATTTCAAAATTGAGGTCATTGTCAAGTATACCTGAAACATAGATATTGGTGTGTTGTTGATAGAGGTTAATGTGTTCTAGAGTTGTGCTGTTTAATATGGTAGCCACTAGCTACATGTGGTTATTCAACATATGAAATGTGGCTAGTCTGAATTAAAATGTGTTATAAATGTCAAATACACACCAGATTTCAAAGACTTAGTAAATACTAAAAGTAAAATATCTCAATGGTTTTTTTTTTTACTGATTACATTGAATTGAAATAACAATATTTTGAATATATATTGGGTTAAATATATTAAAATTAATTTTATCTTTTCTTTTTACCACTATTAGAAAATTTAAAATTATAGATGTGCCTTGCATTTGTGGCTTACCTACATTTCTATTGGATACCACTCTTCTAGAGCTATAACTTGCAAATATGTGTACATGCATGCATACACAGTTCTGTGGTGCTTGCATGCTGAACACATTCTTGTTACTAATGTCTCTTCCCATAGTTCATTATACTCCATGATATTCATGGGAGGAAGGGAGGTTAGGGGTTTACAAATAAGCTGCTAACCTGTACAAGTGAAGAATCACGGCTTTAGAAATTAGCCTTAAATGGGCAAGATTGCTATTCGGTTATGTAGATAGAAGAGCCTCACTTACATTCTTGCTCTAATGCAAGCTACCCTCCTGTATCATCTAGATGATATATTTGTGCTCCTAGGATTCTGAGTGGGAGATTTAGCTTTTCTGCCTCAGGGAGAAGGGGGCTCTTATCCTCATGGTATTAGTTTTCCAGGGAACCAATCTAAAGGCTTTCAGCTTTGTGGACCTTTAAGAAGTTGTTTTCTGTTTTAAACTTGAAGGTCTCGTGTTCTAATATAAACTGACCAAATCTTTCCATTATGCTAGGACAGTTCGAGGTACCCACTATTAGGACTCCTCATCTTTGCCCTTGATAATAGCTATGTTTATTCCGCCTCCCAACACACACACACACACCCCCCCCCCAATCACCCACCCCAGGGTTTAAGGTATTAAGTTTATCTTGACTCTGTTATAGGTTATTCTGCTTAGAGAGCTCTTAAAGTGTCCACTGGTACCTTCTGGTTACCTAATGCAACTGAATTCCTTGGGTAATTGCTCTGATCATAAATGCATATCCTCTAAGGCTTATGGGAATGAGGACCAGTCTTAAATTAGCAGCGCAAGAGAAAGAATTTTCACAGAGTCTTACTCATGATAAATGTCAGAATTTCCAAAACATTTAGTTTTGAGAAGTGTTAGAATTTATAAATAGATTATAATAAAATTTTAATATAGAAATCAGGAACGTGACAGTCCCTAGACAAACAATAAAATATTAATTCTAAATACCTTGCTATTTATAAAGTCATTAGAACTCCTTATATTTTCTGATCCCCCAATATCTTTATTTTATTTTAGTTTTTACACTACCATTTTCATTACTCATTTGTAAGATTGTGGATAACAAATTATAACTACATGATACAAAAGGATTTATTTATTTCACATCTGATTTTTTTCTTCTCTATTCTTCCTTTAATGTTCCCTTTCTTTCAGGTTGTTGCTAAATGGGAAAAACTTAGCTTAGTACTGGTAGATGACTTTATTGGAACTGGAAGTGAACAAGTACTGCTACTTTTTAAGGATTCCTTGAACTCAGATTGCCTTACTTCATTTAAAATAACAAATCTTGAAAACATAAACTATTCAGTAAGTTCTGTTTACTTATACGTTACTTTAAGAATCATTTTAGAAAATTTTAAGTGCTTAAAAGGTTTTGACCCATCATTTAAATATTTGTGATTTTATACTTTAACTTTTTGAACTTTAAAAATACAGAGATTGAATCTTTGAAATATATACATTGAATTTCCTTTCAACAAATGTTATAGAAATTGACTATGCTTTTGATATAAATTTGTAATATAGTATATCTGGTGGCCACTCAAGTGACTAATACTATGAATTAACTTTATTGTTGCTTCCAAAAATCACATTTTATGCCACTACACATGACAGTATTGGATTAAGGAATAAAACAAAGTGAAACTGCTTTATTAAAGGAAGTTAACAGTTCAAAATATTGTGAGATCTTAGGCATAAGGGAAATTATACCCCTGAAGTTTCAGATCTATACAAAAATCTCTCTGATCTTTAGTTTTTTCATTTATAAAATGAGGATAATTCTTACTTCCTCTAGTTATGGGATTTTAGGATTTTATAAAAAGAGCTGATCCTTTATATAAGCAGTATACAAATGGTAAGTGATAATAAGAATCTGTAATTTTTTTCTAGTTACAAGAAATGATGGGGGAAAATATATAATTTACCTTTTATAGAATAGTGTATAACATGGAAAACTGCCCTTTGACTAGATATACTTTAATCGTATTTTGTTTTATGAATTTTCAAGTTCAAAATTTCAGTTTTAGGTTTTTTTAATTTATTAGAGTGAACCATTGGATTGCAATGAAGATGATTTATTTGAAGACAAACAAGAGAATCGTTACTTGGTGATTCCACCTCTGGAAAGAAGATTAAAAGTTAGTGTTTGCTTTTTGCTTTTGCTTTTTGATTAGTGCTATTCTAAATTATGAAGTAAAGAACATTGAAAGAAAGGTCCTTAAAGTATAAGCAGCTCAGTACTTGGGGAAACAGTGGTACTTCAAAGGGTGTTTACCTTTTTGGCACCTCTATAAAAAGCATTATGGCATTACTTATAACTGTATCATCTAAAAATGATACCCTTTTGTATCAAAAGTGTATAGATTCAATAAGCCTCATGAGAGAAAATATAAGAAGCTCACTTTTGAAAACACATTCTTTCTGGGATCAGTATACCATGGTATCTCTTTTAGAGTGGCAGCAAATATTATAAATCATAACACATTCCAAAGATGAACAGTTTACCCTCTAGTTTTCCATAAGAAGCTCCCTAAGAGTTTTTGTTTTTTTCCAAATGTACCAAGGTATAATGCACATTCCCTGTAAAATACTGAGACTATGCCAAGAAATATTAAAGGGAAACTAATGATTACCTGTGATTCTACTACAGAGGAATAACCAGTTTTAACACTTTGGCATGTATATTTTTGCAGATTTTTAAATGAAATATATGCAAATTTACATGGAAATGTGTTTATAAGATGCGTGTTCTTTTGTAAGCTGCCTTTTTTGTTTATAAAAATTTTTAAATATACAGAAAATTCCAAGAATGCATTGATTATCTCTGTATTCCCACATAGGTTCAACTATTGTTACTTTTAGAAATCGTATTGACCTCATCTGTTTGTGTTTGTATGTGTCTGTGTGTGTGTGCATTTTTGCAGAACCATTTGAAAGTTGCATATGTTATAATACTTTACTCCTATGTATTTCTGCAGGAATCTCCTAAAAATAAGGATATTCTTCTGTGTAACCACAATAGCATTATCACATTTAGAAAATTAATAATGATCCCCTGGTCCTCTTTACTATCTGGTCCATATGCAAATGTATTTAGTTGTCACAAAAATGTTTTGGGGGCCAGGCATGGTAGCTCATACGTGTAATCCTAGCACTTTGGGAAGCCGAGGTGGGAGGATCGCTTGAGTTCAGGAGTTTGAGACTAGCCTGGTCAACATAGTGAGACTCCATTTCTGCAGAAAATTAAAAAAATAAATTAGCCAGGAATAGTGGCTCACACCAGTGGTCCCAGCTACTTGGGAGGCTGAGGTGTAGGAAGGTTGCTTTAGCCTAAGAGTTTGAGGTTACAGTAAGCTGTGATGACCCTACTGTATTCTGGCCTGGGCAATAAAGTGAGACCTTGTCTCAAAAAAATAAATAAATAGGCTGGGCATGGTGGCTCACGCCTGTAATCCTAGCACTCTGAAAGGCCGAGGTGGGAGGATCTTTTGAGCTCAGGAGTTGGAGACCAGCCTGAGCAAGAGCGAGACTCCGTCTCTACTAAAAATAGAAAGAAATTATATGGACAAATAAAAATATATATAGAAAAAATTAGCCAGGCATGGTGGTGCATGCCTGTAGTCCCAGCTACTCGGGAGGCTGAGGCAGGAGGATCACTTGAGTCCAGGAGTTTGAGGTTGCTGTGAGTGATGCTGACACCACGGCACTCTAGCCTGGGCAACAGAGTGAGACTCTGTCTCAAAAATAAATAAATAAATAAATAATAAAAAAGACAAAAGAAATTTTTTTTCAGGGCTTAATCAAAGCTTACACTCACATTTGATTATATGTCTTGTTGGCCTTTATATCTATTAATAGAGTAATGCCCTCTGCCCTCTTTTTTTAAATGATACTAATGAGGAAGTTAGACCAGCCGTCCCTCCTTTTGGATTTGTCTGTTTACTTGTCATGTCAATTAACTTTTTCTTCTATACCTGGGATCAGACAACTTTTTCTGGAAAAAGCTAAATAGTAAATATTTATACTTCGTAGCCCCTTTTAAAATTATTTTGCAACTATTCCAATTATTAAAGTGAGTTGACTTTAATAAATGCATATTGAACACAGATATTAATGTGACTAATAGATAAAGCATCATAACAGATGTAGAACTATAAAGGAAAAGATTGATGAGTTAAAAACTTTTGTAACTTGAACAAAGTAAAATAAATAGACAAATTGTGGAAAAAGAAATTGTAACACATGACAAAGGATTGATTTTCTTAATTTAAATGTGTATTCTCATATAGTATTGTTAGGAATGTGAAGTGGCCCAACCTTCTCAGAGGGAAACTTGTTATAGCTATCAAAATATGAATTGCACATGTCTTTTTACTCTTACAATTTTACTTCTAGAAATTTGTTGTAAGGATGAAGTTGATTTTATAAGAATGTTTATGTAGTGTTTATAAACAACAATATTTGTCCAAATCTAAATATTCATCATTAGGAGCATGGTAAATAAATTGTGATTTACCTGAACCATGGAATACTATGTAGCTGTCAAAAATAATAAGATGTATTTTTATACTGATTTAGAAATGATGCAAAAATAGTTTAATTTATGAAAGCATGACTGACTTTATGAAAAGTTTAATTTATGAAGAAGAATCAACTTTCTTAATTAAAAACTTGATAGATGAATTATTTTTTAAAAACTTTTTTAAATTTTTCAAAAATATGACAATATAAGAATAAATTATCAAGCCAACTTTCAAGGCTGGAACCCAGAAAGATAAGCGGAGCACTGCTGCTACTTTTGCTCTAAGAGCGTGTGTATCGAACCTAAAATGGTAGTGCCCAGGTACCTGGCAAAAGAAAAGTTAAAATCCTCTCTTGAAATGCATTTATCCTAAGCTTCATATAAATCTCACAAGTAACATTTGAAAGAAGATGAGCTGCCCACAGAATAACTAAGTACATAAAGAAACAAGGCATCATGAGTAATTATTCACAGAAAATACCCAAATAGCATTTATGTCAACTAAAAACACATTGAAATAAAAAAAAAATCAACAAATGACTTTACCAAAGAGATGAAAGAGATGCAGAGCAAGTTAGTGAACCAGAATATATTATTAAATAGAAAAATTATCCAGAATGTAGCTCAGAGATAAGGAAAATCTGAAAGGTTTTAAACAACATAAAGGGAAGGCAGGGATGAATGGAGGTGGGGATAAGAGATAGTTGAGAGTCCATTTTGTTTCAGATATCCACATATTAACAGTAACTTTCAATGTGAATAATAAAGTTCTATGTGCTGAAAGGCCTTTTATAGATGAACAAGTCTACCTTCCCCCCATTTTATACATGAGGAAACAAATGGAGAGCCAGAAAGGTTAAGTGACTTGCAGAGCTAGAACTAGAGTCTATTTCACTGTTCTTTCTCCCATGAAATTTGTTTTCCAATCAATTGTTGGAGGGGAAATGGAGAGACCAGGACGTTAGAAAAACTTCTGCACATGTACACGAATGTTCAGAGCAGCATTGTTTGTAATACTCCACAACTGGGCATAACACAAATGCCCATCAGTGGGAGAACAGAGAAGTAAATTGTGGCAGTTATAAAATGTAATACTGTAATGCAATGGAAAGAACAAACTACAGCTACTAGTGACAACACAGGCAACTCTAAAACCCAATATATACAGAATGATTCCATTTATAAAAGGTTCAGAAACAAAACAAAAAACTAAGAATATTCCTTAGGAATTCACACAAAGGTGATAAAATTATTAAGACAAACAAGGAAGTTATCTTAAAAGGCCAGGGTAGTATTGCCTCCAGTGGAAAAAGGGAGATTAGTGATTGTATAGGGCCCCCAGGCTGCTACTGTAGTGGTACTTTTTGGCGTGGGTGGAGTTACATAGGTGTTGACTTCAATACCAGTCTGTAAAATGTTTTTTGTATTGTGTGCTCTTCTGCATATAAGATAGAGATCAAAATAAAGAACAAAGAAGCAAGATTCAGTGTCATGCAGTACAGTATGCTCCTGTATTTGGTTTTGGGTGGGATTTTGTGTGGAAGAGAAAGAAAGCTTTCTTAACATGTACATGGAAAAGCTCTGGAAAGATAAATAATCTATGGGCTGTGCAAATGGAATTGAGTGTCTAGGAAGAGAGATGAGGTATACTTTTATGTTGTTTAAATTTCTTACGTGCTTATTTTCATGGTTTTATAACAAAACTTCACAACATAGATTATTTAACTAGTCTGTTGATTCACTGTTTGGTCCTGGAGTGGGGGGTGTGTCGAGGAGAGGAGGGAAGAGAGAACACTGATAATTTTTGAGGATGCATTTTCAGTCTGCCCACATGGTCCTTTCTGCCCTGCCTTACACCTCTAGCAACTCAGATGTGGCTACATACCTCTGATGGGTACATCTCCCTCCCCGCCAAGTTACAAATTACTGAGAAAATGAGTGATGGAGTATGAATAATGTGGAGCCTGCAGAACTAGGTCAACATAAGTTTTAAAATATTAGGTAGACATTTTACATACTTTGTGCAATGAGGTAAGATACAGAAATAATTTAGTCTTCACTCTCCAACTTCTATTCATTGATTAAAAAGAAAAAGAATTTACCTGCCTTGAAATTTAGTTTAAAAAAAGGAATCCAAAAATAGAATGCATTTTGTTTTTTAAACCTAGAAAAACATGTTTTATTAATATTAAAAGCCAGATTAATACTTAAACTGCCTCAGATATCCATCTGAAATGAAACAACTTCTATCATTTCAATGACACAACTCTTTAAATTTTCAGTAGCAAAGTATATTCTATGAATGTTTCATCTTTAGTGCTGAAATCTATTCATCTGATGTAATAAAAGGAGGGAATTGCTCTGTGCCCAGTTCAGAGCGAAATCATTATTTTTTTCAGTAGTTTTCAGGGTTTTTTTTTTCAGTAGAGCCAACCTTAGAACTGAGTTTATTAGCACAAAAATAAATTTGTGACAGTTTGGGAGCTATTATGTGTTGTCTTTAAGATTTTACTATAAAGATTATATGAACAGAGGATTTCAAACAGTATCAAATTAAATGTGGTCTTTTTTATTCCTTATGATATCTCTGCTTATGTGGATGCTTTGTTCTTAAAGCAGAAATTACTTCAACCACAAGAAACAGCTTTTTTGTGGGGGTGGGAGTGTTGGTAAGCCTTGATTTTCATTCATATTGTTTTCTAGTTAATAACTCAGTAGTGAAACAGATGCTAATGCATTGGCATTCTCTCAGTTTGATACATAAACTCCATATTGCAGTTATTTGCTATGTTTTCCTTTGAAAGAGAAAAATTACATTTTTTGTACTTAGAGAATTAAAATCTATAAATAAAAGTTTTGCTCTGAGAAGTATTCTCTACTTTACTATAGAAAAAGTGAATTGATGAGCTCATTTGGAGAAAGTACTTCCTGAATTAATAGCATGTCCAGTTTCATTTGAAATTGTGTCTCTGGCAACCATTTTTCTTTCTACCTTATAGGTTGGTTTGGCTTCTGTTCAGGAATTACAAAAACATCTCTTGCTTAAGGAAAAAATTGTTTCAAAATCTTGCAAAGCTTTAATAAACCTGGTTCAAGGGAAAGGTGATTATACATCAAGTGCAAAACAGGTAAAATTAATCATGTGACCATTTTATCATTTTTATGAATTGAAAATCAGCAAGCTATTGCAGTTATTTAAATAGGAATATTGGAATATATTAGAAAATGCTGCTCAGTGGATCAAGAAGAGTGGCAGGGATTATAATGGTGGACTTTTATGATATTGAAAAATATTAAGGAGCCAGTATTTTACCAATTTGTATATAATTCTGTAGGATATTAAAATCTCAGTTATCAGGAAGCTTGGGGAACAAGTCCTTTTGTTTAAAAAAGAGACTTTCTTTGTGTGGTTTGGATCAAAAATCCAAGTAAATTATATATTTCCAAACTTCTTATAGAATATACTGAGCATGATTTAACTTTGTATTGGTGCTGATATAATTTTATCATTAGTATTATAATTGTTCCTTTAGTCTATTGCATTGTTCATTTCTAAGGATAGATATTTTTTCCTCTAGTAAATGTCCCTAAATTGCTATTTTATTTGGTTCTATCTGTTTTTTATAGTTTTACTCTATTTTTCCTTGTGGCTGACCATCATAAGAACTTCCTCAGATACCTTGCAGTTACTTATGCCAGTACAGTAATGTAGAAAATTAGCAAAAACTGCTCAGACTTCATAAAAAAATAGTATTTATGCACATTGATTCCATACAGAGAAAGATACAGCAAAAGATACAGCATAGTTAAATGACAAATAAATCAAGAAAAGCTGGACGTAGAGAAACTTAACGTTGCATTTTATTCCCTTAAGTCACTTTAAGTACCTAGCTCTGACTTCCTTCTGGATTGACCATTTCTGTCATGGTCTATGCCTTGTGTCTATATTTCAGTCTTAACCATATGAGGGTTTTGGTCCAAAATATGGTCTTGTTAATGTAAACAACACAATAAAAACACATGTTGTATTTCTATATTACTGTTCTAATTTTCTGGGAAACCTCACGAAAGTCATTGTGAAAATTAAGTCTCCCCTTTTCCCTTTCCCACCTCCCCTCAACATTTTTGCCAGTATTAGGAGAAGGAATGTTTAGAAATTAATTTATTGAAACCACTATGTGCAACACCCCATTTTTGGACCTTTACTTTGTTAATTTTAAAAGCAAGCCTGGCAGGCGGTGAAAATTTCCTCAAGTTTCATATGAATAGCCTGCCTCAGAACTCAGCTAAAAGTGTCAGATTCCTAGGAAAATGTTTAGTCCACTATTGTCTGAGTGCCCATATCTTTTTTCAGTAATTACCACATAGTCAGTGTAGAGTGATGATTAAAGCAGAGCATGGGCTCTGGAACCAGCCTGCTTCAGTTCAAATTCCAGTGCTGCTACTTGTTAGCTGTGTGACCTTGGACAAGTTACTTAACTTCCCTGTGCCTCATTTTCCTTATCTGTAAAATCTAGATAATAATACTACTGACCTAGAATACTAAAGTTATTGTGAGGGTTAAATGAATTGATACATGAATGGCATTTAGAACAGTGCCTGGTGTAACGTAAGCACTCAATAAGTGTTGTATGTTGTTATTGCTACTACTACTACAATTTCTAATGACATTATAAATCCGTATGTGTGTGGAAATGAGTGAGTATGGCCTGGACTTTAAGCATAAAATTTTAACATAAGCTATTAGTTCATTAAATATGAAATGTCCTATTTTGAATCAACAGTTTGGTTTACTATATCTCAAACAAGAAGCAGTACAATTAATCAAAGTTTGTGCCTAAAATGTTGACACAGTTTTTCCATGTTAAGGGTAGCTTGCTTATGCCAGCAGTGAAGAGGCCTGGAGAGTGAGTGACAATGAAATCACGAAAGGTGTTTTCCACAGCTTGTTGAGCATTGAATATTTTTCCTTGCAAGAAGTGATCCAAAGCCTGGAAGAAGTGGTAGTCAGTTGGTGCAAGGTCTGGTGAATACAGTGGATGACAGAGACTTTCCAAGTCCAGCTTCTGTAGTTTGAGCAGCATTGTTTGTGCAACATGTGGTTGAGCGTTGTCTTGCAAGAGGATTGACCTGTCTCTATTGACCAATCTCGGCTGCTTTAATCTCAAGCATCCTAATCATTTCATCCAACTGATTGTAGTAGACATCTGCTGTAATCAATTGACCAGGTTTCATGAAGCTGCAGTGGATAATCCCAGCGCTGGACCACCAAACAGACACCATCAGCTTTTTTTTGCTGAATATTTGGTTTTGGACTGTGTTTCGGCACTTCATCTTTATCCAACCATTGTGCTGAATGCCTGTGATTGTGAAAAAGCATCCATTTTTCATCACATGTAACAATACAGTATAGAAATGGTTTGCCTTTATGTCGTGACAGCAAAGAAAGGCAAGCTTTGAGATGATTTCTCTTCTGATGCTCGTTTAATTCACGCAGAATCCATCTATCCAGCTTCTTTACCTTACTGATTTGTTTCAAATGGTTCAGTATTGTTGGAATAGTAACATCAAACCTTGCTGCGAATTCACGAGTACGTTGAGATGGATTCACTTCCACTACAGCTTTCAGCTCATCATTATCCACCTCAGGTCACCCACATGGCTCATTTTCAAGATTAAAATCACCAGAATGGAACTTCTCAAACCATTGACGTACTGTGCATTCATTAGCCACATCCTTCACAAATACTTCATTGATATTTTGAGCTGTTGGCGCTGCGTTGGTTCCACGATGGAACTCATATTAAAAACTAACACTAATTTTTGACTTATCCATGGTTTCACAAAAATCTAAAAAAAAAAAAAAATCAAAAGATAATTAATTACAAGCCAAAATGTGCATTTGAAAGAATGAGGATGTACCTTCACAATTAAAAAAAAAAAGTGTAAAGGTGAAATGTCAGAGATATCAACTGTCAAACTTAGTACTTAAGGAAATCAGACACTCCATACTTAATAACCTAATATAGCAGTCCAAAGATAGCTTTATCAATTTTATTCATACAAAAGTTTACAGTTATAGGCTTAGTGCAAGTCACTGATAAAATACAAATTGGGTTGTTTTCAGTGTAGCCGGGGTACATATTGTCAGATCTTTTTTCAAAATGGACTCCAGGTTTACTTCCTTGCTGGCTCTATGTTGGATACCCCATCTTGTTTCCAGTCATGCCATACTTCTTGATCTGAGTAAATAGTTAATTCTATGTGTTTTATAAATTTTATTTTAGTAAATTATATATAATCCATAATATAGTATAATTTATTTTAAAATGTTTAGGCCACAGCTGATTTTTTTTTTTTTTAGTTTTTCTATATTTGGTACTTTTTTTGTAATCAGTTAATTAAACATTTTTGTAAGGAATGTCTCGTTCCACTTTGGAGTGAAGAAGAAAATTCTGTCCATATCTTTGATGAAAAGTTACCAGACAATTTTCAAGATTCAAAACAGCTGGTAGAGAAGATATGGTATCGTGTAATGGATGATAGTTTGGTTGTTGGAGTGAAAATCACATCTTCTTTGAAGCTGTAAGTAAATTCTAACATGATAACACTATCTTGATGCTCCAGAACAGCGCTGTCCAATAGAAATTAATGGAAGCCACACATGCAATTTTACATTTCTAGTAGTCATATTACAAGATTTAAATAGAAGCAGGGGAAATTAATTTTAATGTTTTATTTAATCTAATATATTCAAAACATCATTTTAACATGCAATCAATATAAAAATTATTAATGAGATATTTAACATTTATGTTTTCATACTAACTGTTTAAAATTTGGTGTATATTTTACGTATATAACACATCACAGTTCAAACTACCTGCATTTTTTAGTGCTCTGTAGTTACATGTACCTTGTGGCTACTCTCTCAGCCAGTAGAGCTCTAGAAGTATGTTTTACACTAATGCGTTGAGTTAATAATATGAAGAGGATAAGGTTTATAAAATCAAGATGCTGTAGTTTCAGAGTGGCAATAATGACACACAGAACTTTCTAATCAAAACTTTTAGAAGTATTGGGAACATTTAGAGACTATTGACCAAAGTGGATAGGTAAAAACTTAGTCAATTAACAAAGTGTCTCCCTCTGAGAGGATTTTCTCTTTGGAGCTATTGAAATCATGGATAGGGAAGTAATGTGTATGCTGTCTGCAGCCTAACAGAGAGCTTTTTTTAGTCAAAACAGGCTAAATACAGGCATTGCAATAACTATATTTGAACCACAAATATGCAAGCAGAGAGGAAGAAATGAGTTAGTGCCTTGTAATAGAGAGACAATGGCAGTGTATTTGAGCAGCTTAATACAGTAAGGAATCCAGACTACTCATCTAGTGGATTTGAGATATGTATTTATTCTATTGTTTCAGTGACTTTCTAAGCTGTTTGAGCTGGTTGATCACCTGGGTTTTTCTTTTCTTAATATGGTATGTTCTATTAATTTTCAAAAATTAATTGTAAAACCAGTGTTTTATTCCTGAGATAATCAAGTTCATTATATCATTTTGATACATTGCTGGATTTGCTTTTAACATTTGGTCAAGAATATTTGCATATACGTTTATGAGTGAAATTGGCTTGAAATTTTCTTGAACAACACTTGCCTGGTTTTAGTAGCAAGGATATACCAGTTTATAAGTGAGTTGAGGAGTATTTCCTTTTTTTCTGTTCTCTGGAGCAGTTTGTATAAATTTGGAATTATCTATTCTTTGTTATTCATTTGTACTCACCTGGAAAGCAGTAGAAATCTGGTATTTTCTTTGTAAGATGATTTTTAACTACTGATTCAATTTTTAATAGTTACAGAATTATTCACATTATAATTTATTCTTAAATGCATTTTGCTTATTTTTCTATTAATTATCACATTTATTAGCATAAGGTGTTTCTAAGATCCTCTTGGGTATTTATCAACTATATTAGTAATTATCAGTGTCTTTTTATTTCAAATCTTATTTTTGTCTCTTTTTTTCTTGATTAATCTGCCAGAGATACATCCATTTTATTAGTCTTTTCAAATAATTAAATTTTTTGGTGATCTTTAGTTATATGTTTCCTGTTTATTAATTTCTGATTTTTAAAACTGTTTTCTTTTGCTTTCCTTAGGTTTATTCTGTTATTCTTTTTCTAACTATTTCACCATGACATGATTAGAAGCAAATTTCGTATTCTCCTTTAGGTTATTGAGCTTCCTCGCTCTGAAAATTGTTTTTTTTTCTGGCACTTCAAAAAATTCCTAAATATTATTTCTTCAAATATTTATGCTTCTTCATTTTCTCTGGTATTTATCTTCTTATAAAACTCCAGTGAGTCCTCTGTTAGACCTCATTCCATGCTCCATGTCACTTCACCTCTCTGTCATTTTTTCATCTCTCTGTGCTAAATCCTAGATAATTTCTTCTGATCTATATTCTGTTCACTAATTTTATCTTCAGTTCTCTCTATTCAGCTATTTAATCCAGTCATGAGTTTCTAATTATTATTATTGTTTGCATTTATGTTAAGTTCTATTCTTTTTCAGAACTGCCTGGTCATTTTTTATTGTCTCATGTATTTTCCATCTTTTCTTATTTCCTTAATATACCAAACAGAATTACTTTAAAAAATGTTTTTATATATAGAAAATTTCAAACCTACAAAGAAAATAGTATGGTGATCCCATCTGCCCATCACCCTGCTCTAGTAATTATCAGCTCATTGCTAATCTTGTTTCATCTATACCTCCATGCATTCCTGACCCCCAGCCCCCATATTATTTTGAAGCACTCAAAGGTATCATATTATTTCATTTGCAGCTATTCCAGTGTATGTATCTAAAAAGTAAGAACTTTAAAAATATAATCACCCCCCAAAAGTAACAGTAACTCCCCCAGTAAATGTTAAAATTTTCCACTTGTCTTTATTTTAAAATATTTTTTTCAAATCATGAGCCCAATAAATTGGACTTGACTGATATATCTAAGTCCCTTGTAATCTGTAGGGATTTTTTGTGTGTCTTTTTTTTTTCTTGTATATTTTGAGGAAATCAGGCAGTTTATCCTATGAAGTACTATGAACTAGATTTTGCTGATTTCATCCTGTGGTATTGCTTGACATGTTTCTCTGTCTCCGGTATTTCCTCTAAATTGATAGTTAGATCTAGAAACTGGATCAGATTAATGTGTGAAGTTTTGTTAACAGAATGCTTAATAGTTGCTTTCTTCCGTTATAAGGCTTATAAAGTCTGATCATTTTCAAAAATTTTGTGATATTAGCAGCTATTGATGATTATTGCTTAGTCCCATTGTTTAATGAGGATTTGCAACATTATGATATTCTAATTCTATTATTGCTTCCTGATTTACTGGCTAAAATACTTCTATAAAGAGAAACTTCTCATCAATTATTTAGTTAGACCCTCAACTATAGTTCATAATTTAAAATCAGAGTTTGGGCACAAAAGGTGCTCATTGCTCCTGAGTGGGTTATTGTTCCAGGCCTTTTTAGTGGACAGAAGTAGGAGATACATTTTTTGTTAGATTGATTAGTTGTGGTTTTGTTTATGTTGAGATAAAGTACAGCATAAGTCCATGCTGATACTTCCAAGACCAAAGACTTTTAAGGTTTTTACTTATTATCACCAATCTTGCATCTATATCCTTTCTCCCTCACTGAAAATCCCAATTCTCAGTTCTACCAATATAATTACTCATTTGCTTCATTCCACAATATATATGCAGTATTCATAGAATAGTATACTAACAATATGATTATTACAAATTAAGATTTTTAAGCTCTTTTTAATCCTTATTATAACCCACTATATATACAGTGAAATTCCTATATTAAAGGAATTTCTTGTAATTAATTCCTGCATTAAAATCTTCTCTTTGGTCATGTCATCATTCTCACCTGTTTTTATCAACTTTGGTAATGTTGGAATATGCTAAAATAAGCCTGTATCATACTTGTTAATTGTTAGAAATGTAAATCTGAAAAGAATTGCTAAGGGATAAACAATATTCTGTATGAAAAAGCAGATTTAACTCAAGTCCTTTAGGGGAACATAAAATGCAATTTCTGGTTTAGAGGTGTTTGCATTCTAAATCATTATCGAAATACACTCTTAAGAAATAATAAGTAGTTTTTTTCTTATTTAAAAAGAGCATGGAGAAAAACCTACCTCAAAAATAAAATCCAGGCATTATTTTATGAATACCATTCCTTTATCTTAAAAATATTTTTCTAAAGTCCAGCATATTTACAATATTTTTGCTTGCCTTTTGTAAGAAAAGTGCTATCATAGGACCTTTAAAAATGTGTTTGGTTTTTACTCTTAACTCTCTGATACATTTTACATTTGAAATGATATTTTCTAGGAAAGGAGAGAATAAAAATTTGTTGTTGTTTCTATGGCATTTAATCGTCTATCTGATTTTAGAGAATGAGCTTTTAGACTAAACCAAACTCTTGGTTTTTTACAGGTCCCTGAATGATGTGACTTTATCATTGATAATGGATCAAGCCCTTGGCTCCAGCTTTCCGCTCATTAAGTGTCAAAATAGGGTGATTAAGTTGAGTATGGATTCTCTCTCAGCACCACACTTGATGCCGCATGAAATAAGATTAGAGGCAAAAAGGATCAAGTTGACCCTTGATAGTGAGAAAAAGGAAAGCTTTGTTTGGGAACAACCATCTAAGAAAGAATGTGTACAGATAATTACTGCTGTAACAACTCTTTCACCACTTTTAGTATTCAACAAATTTTGTTGCTTTGTGCTGCTACAAATTAGGGAGAGAGAAACTGGTAACTATCCTGAAGTTCCTTATATTCTGTGTGGCAGACTTTTTTTAAGTCTAGAAGATCTTTCAAGTGGGAAATACATACTGACATTTCCAAAGAAGAAACCTATAGGTAATTTTTGTTGGTACTTTTTAATCATATATTTAATTGAATTAGAAAATTTTAAGAACTATGTTTATCTGATAACAGAGTTTAATGATATGATAGAACTTGTGCATTTTTTTTGTTGTTGTTGTAGAACACATGGAAGATCTTTTTGTACTTCTTGCGACATTCCACAAATCTTGTTTTCAAATCATGTCATGTAGATATGCCCTGAGTTCAATGAAGACATGGCTCTTAGAACACATGAAATGTGAAGTCATCAAAGAATTTCCAGAAATATGCTTTTGTAAAAGGCCAGGAAGTTTCTATGGGACACTCTTTAAATGGAAACAAAGAACACCATTTGAAGGGATTTTAATAATTTATTCAAGGTAATGTACATCAAATTGGAATTGGTCTAGAAAAGTTAGTATGTATGAGTGTGATGAATGTGTGGACCAACAGCGATCCCTACATAGAATTCTGTGCTGTTGAGGAATAGCTTGGTGTAGCACGACTGGACAGATTGGCCTCCTTTAGAAACTGAAGATCTCTGTTTTAATTTTATATTTGTTTTTAGCTTTTTTTAGAACCTAGTAATTACTTTGGGATTTCCATTTACTTCTCCACAGTGAAATTTTTAAAAATATTATACTGATTATTATTCAGCAAAAAAATTTAATTGAAAAGAATCTGATTAATATTAACTGACTTGGTATAGGATACATATATTTGATTGCTACAGTCTGAATTTTATCAATGATCACATGCATTATTGGTTCTATTCATCATTAGTGTTTATAAATGAAAATTGATTAGTATGTTTTACATGACTGCTTTGTGCTGTGCAGATTTTTGTAATATTATGTTTGGTTTTTTATTTCAGGAATCAAACAGTTTTGTTCCAGTGCCTTCATAATCTCATCACAGTTCTCCCTGTAAACTGTTTGTTGAAAAATCTAAAATTAGGAAGTGAAGATTTCCTAATTAATCATATGGCGATGTCTTTGGAGAAGGAATTGGTTACACTTGGTTCTCTTTCTTCTGCTTTAGCTAAAGTTGAAAGCAACTTTGTGCAGAGATGTGAAGCAAGCAAAGGAAAGAGTAGTGTCGTAGCTGCTTTATCAGACAGAGAGGAAGAAATTCATTGGTACAGAAAAGAACTTCAGAGAGAAAAGGAGAAAGCGTTGGAAACAAACCTAAAAGTGAGTGGTGCCCTTTACAGGGAAATAACTTTGAAAGTAGCTGAGGTTCAGTTAAAATCAGACCTCACTGCACAGAAACTGACCAATTTATAATTACAGTTTCAATTTGATATTTTAAAATATGTTTTCACTGCCATAAAGTTTTGGTTCCACTTGCTATATGTCTCTTTTGTAAAAATAAAGATTGAGGCTTATTAAAATAGAATATTTAGTTCTGATGCACAAAGTAGTCTGCCTTGTAGAGCAGCAGTTCTCAACTAGGGCCATTTTGCCTCTCTCTACTCCTTCCCCCACCCCCTACAAGGGTCATTTGGCTATGTCTGGAGATAGTTTTTGGTTGTCAGAAGTTGTGGGGCCAGGGAGAGGTGAGGCAGGGGTGCTCTGGGGCATCTAGCTGGTAGAGGATACCAGGGATGCTGCTAAACATCCTACTATGCACAGGAAACCCCCCACAACAAAGAATTATCCAGCCTAAAATGTCAATAATGCAGACGTGGAGAAACCCTGTCTTAAAGTTATCACATATGTGAAGACAGAAATGACATAATAGTATTTGAGTCTAAATCTTTCTAAAAACTCAATCCTTTTCTTGTATGCTGCTTAGTAAAACCTAGCATGTAAAAATCAACTTCAAATAAATAAATAAATAAAGCAAGGTTGTCAGGATTCACAAGTTTCTGTAAATATCAAGCTCCTCTGTAAATTTAAATGGCAGAGTATCACGGTGATACCATGAAAATGAAAGTTTTTGAAACCCTTGTTAATTTGAATTTTATTAGAAAGCTGCTCTGAAAGTAAGTCTATAGGAATATGAAAATTGTGGGGCATTTTTCTGAAAAGCATATCTCTTTCAAAAGGCTAAGTATACCTCACAGGCCACTATTTAAAAAATTGAAAATGCTTTTAAGCCATCCAAAATTCCAACTCTAGGCAATGTTAAAATATAAAATTCTAACTAACCTAAAGAATATGGGACCCCTTAGGGACTTAGAAATTTAAAAATAAGTGCAAATTCACTTTAGCTAAGGAAGTGATTTATAAGGAGTCCAGTGAGATACATTTCAAAGGGATAAAAATTCAACCTAGTCTCCTTTTTTTGAAAAATAAGAATTCTAGACTAATAAGAGAATGTCAGGAGAGAGAAAAAGACACAAAAGGATATAGGCCAAAAGAAATGTTCCTAATCCTGTTTGCTCTAAAATCCTTAAGTGAGATGGAAGTTTCTATCAGTTGAAAGAAATAAAGATGATTATAGAAAGTGGCATCTCATGCTTGTAGCTATGAAGTGCTAATTCCCCCCATACCTTAGAAGTGCTTATACATAATGATCTGGTGATGCAAATAGTTTTTAAAGAATATAGGTTATTAGTTTCTTGTCTTGGTTTTTATGATAGTCCATATAATATGCTACCTCTTTCTAGTATTCCATTGCAAATTGAGATAGAACTCTATAGCTCTGTCTTTATGAAGTGTCAATGGAAAATATTTCAGACTTTCTACAGATGGAAATGAAATAAATTCAGGATTAATTGTGGAAATCTGGAAACAGAATGTGTTATGTGCTATCTTTAGAAACTGCTCATGATGTGTTTGGAAAGAACAACCAAGTATAAAATATAGGAATTAAATTGTAAAATGGAAGCTATCAGAGAACCATCCAGGATTTAATCATAATAGTTTATCTGTAGGGAAGTTAGGATACTAAAAAGCAGCTCTCTACATATTTTTTATTTCTCAATGCAACCAAAAGGTATTTATATATGCCAAATAACTTCATTACAAGTGAGTTTTGTACTCCAGTGTATTTTTTCTACTTACTACAAACTAGAAAAGCCAAAGTTTGAGAAAATGACATCCTCACCACTTTCATGATTCAGTTCTATTTGCATCTGCAAGCATATTCTACTGACTACTGCCCTGGTCACAAATCTGAGGCCTCAAAAACACAGTCCTCCCAAATCCACACTGTCCTCCCAAATCCACACTGCTGAATTAAAAGTTTTGTTTAGGAACAGAGCTAAGGGGAGGCATGAAAACACCTAGATCCTGTACCCTTGTTGCAAATTAAAAAACATCAGACCCTTTAAGAATTCTAATACACAGGTGAATCTCTTATTGTCCTGATAGCATCTCTTTATTTATACCGTATAGAATTGGCTACTCAATTTTTTTCCAGTCTTAGGAAAAGATTTAATTAGCTTATATCTCTACCTGCTCTCCCCAATAGAAACAAAAAATTCAGCTGTCTGGGTTAGAAAACTGTGTAAAGCTTTGTTTTCTCCTTTTTTTTAATTGCCTAAAAGTTGGACAATATTGAGAGGAATCCTTTTTCTTCCTTGTCCTTTAAGTTGCAAAAACATTACTTTCCATGCTTAAGAATTTGAGAGTGAAAGCTCTTTCTTGGGTAACCCTATCTGAAGAATTGTAGGATTTTACTGCTAAAGACAGAGTAGTACAATGGAAAGAATGCTGACATATAAACAATATACTTAATTCTTCAAGGGTTTGTTCTGTTTTATATTTTGGGGTTTTCTATATCTGTTGCTTGAATTGCTTACTGCCTCAACAAAGTAGCCCTGTCCTATAAAACCCTACTGTGATGAGTATCCTTGCAATGCTAATGGTCAGGTCACCTTCTAGGACCTTATTTCAATAATCCTGTCTTGCCTTTTTATTCAGTAAAGTGCCAGATACTGTTCAAGTCCTAATTTTCATAAGGGCAGTAAATCAGACACCTGCCATGCTCTCGCTGTTTAGGTTTTTTTTTTTGTTTTTTTTTTTTTCCCTGTGCTACACTTATGAGTAGATATGCTGGAAGTGTGTATAAGTACCTGTGTGCATAACTGTGGGTCAACATCATGGCTATGGGTTCAGCCAGAAAGTTTCTTTAGGATTTTTAACTTTAATTATCCATTTCCCCACAGCAGCAGCCACTTACCCCAAAGTATAAGTGGTGTTATGGCCAGTAAAGCATGCTATTAGTAATGAGTCAAAACATTTAGCACTAGATTACCAGGCCAGTCAGGAGTGAGAGAGAAGTATGATACACTCTATTGATTACCTCTTCCACATCTATTTCTTCCTTTTTTCATACAGGAATGCTCATTTTGTTCAGGAAACTTCCTTTCCCATAGTTCATGTCATTGGGGAGATGGACCCCATCCCCAGTTCCAGAGGTTAGTCCTGACTAATCTAAGCCAGTTAGTGCAAGACATTTCCCTGGCAGCTGTTACTGGTCTGGGCTGAGCACAAGACCTAAATTGGGCCTAATCAGACTGAGGCATAGGACTTGGTTCTTTGGTGAGGAAAATGTATGTCCTGCTGGAAGTAGGTGGCCCTTATTTTAAAAGTTGATAGTTATCTCACAAGCACAAGAAAATTAAGCCTTAGAATAAATTTGACACTGTAGACTGCAAAATTTTTTGATTGTTGTGCCCCTGAATCAAATCTAAATCCCTCCCTTTCCCTGGATTGCTGATTACTTAAGAAAAAAATCCTTGTTACACAAATCAAGGTTTCTATTACTTGCAGCTGAAATTGTTTCTAACTTCTAAAAATGGAAAAAAGAATCCCAGAGAACAAAGCTTATAGAGTCCCAGAACAGAAAGAATTTACTAGTGAAGAAACAGGATGCTTGTACCTCTAAACGAATAGTAAAGAACTCCCCAGCCCCCTGCCCCATATGCACATTTTATTTCTGGGCAGTGGCTCAAGTTTTTCCTTTTTTTTTTTGAGTTTACAATTCAAATTAGTACATACTTGATAGTAGTATATATACCTGAAAATAGAAACTTTAATTTCTTTTATTCTTCTTTTCTCTTTTCCTAGCTTCCCCCTGGCATTACACTAGGCCAGTTGATCTTTTATGTCTTCCTCTTTGGGGGTAAAGGTGTATGTCAGATCATTTAACTTATTTCTCATTATTTCCTATTTTAGAATATAAAGTCATGAATGTAAGGGCCATATCTGTCTAGTGCATTTCTTAGACATCTGAATTCAGACTGTCAATTCTCATTTCTTCTGACAACTGTTCTCGTATTTTCAGCTATATCCTCTCCAGTAGAACAGAGGAAGAAATCTTTATCAATTTTATTGTACTAGGAGTCTTTGTGCTAGAAAAAACTAATTTGATGTTATGGGACTGTTTTGGAAATAGAGTAGTATTGCTATATCAAAAGAGATGCACAATGTTATTAACTTAAGTGCTAGTAGCCTTTTCAAAGAAAACAGATATGTGCTAGAACATAAGTGTTTGCCTCTTAATGTGTACTAGGGAGTGAAAGATAACCCTTTCTAACTTCATTCTAATTTCGTCAAAAAACAAGTTGATGGTAATTTTTAGTTTGTTTTTTGTGAGCCTGATAAGATGTTTCAAGGTTTAGAATGACTGAGTAATTTTGGTTATGTCAAGTGTAATAATAAAATCCTCTTATGATTTATCAAAACAGGAAATTAATATGTTCACTTGAAAGATTCTTGTAAAAGTAGTAAAAACATTGGGGGAGATAGAGTCTGAAGGGAGCCAGGATCAAATGTGTTCTTAATAGTCTGCACAGTCTTCAGAAAAACTGAACATGTAAATACATATTGTTAGGCCTAGGAAGGGCAGGTAGGGCTTGGTGTGTAGATTAGTCGGGTGTTTCCTGAAGCCAGTGCCACCTGGAAGGGGAAAGAACAGGAAATATAAATAGTAAGAAAAAGAATTATCCACAATATTTAGAAAAAGTGTTGAAGAAAACTATAACCCACACTTGCATACCAATTTTTTAATGATATGACATGCTAAGTAATTTCAATAGTGATCATTTATTGATTATAGTGTGCCAGACATTGATCTGAATGCCCATTAGCTCATATATCTTTTCAACCCTATAAAACTGTGCTTCTCAGGATAGTAACCACTAGTCATGTATTTAATTTACATTTAAATCAACTAAAATAGAATAAAGTTACAAATTTAGTTCTTTAGTTGCTCTAGCCACATATCAAGTGCTTAATAGCCATATGGGTCTAGTGGCTACCATTTGATCAGTGCAGAGTAGAACATTTCCATAGTCATAGAAAGTTCTATTGGGCACTGCTGCTCTAAAATGTGTACTATTAACTAACTCTTGTCTACAGATAAAGAAACTGAGACCCAGACAGGTTAAATAATATATCCAAGGTCATATAGCTAATAAGGAACAGAGCCAAGATTCAAATCCTCCAGTCTAGCTATAGAATCTTTGCTCTTTCACCACTATGCTATTCTGCTTATAAAGTTAGTTTGTAATAAAACACTGCCATATCCTGACAGTTTTATATTAACAAGATGCATTTATTGTTAAAAAGGGAGGGTTATAAGAAATACACAATTCCATAAAAGTATAAATCTGCTAATATAATTGAAACATCAGGGAAAATGTAGGTTATGTCATCCTAAATCCTGTAATGTGCAGGTTCTTAGAGTTTGTTGGTGGCCCCAGCTGAGTTTTTTTTTTTTATCTCTTGACTACGTCCCTCCAACTATGTCCAAATACCTGTGTGTCTCTTCCCTATTTCCTCTCAGTTGTCTTTGTTAGAACTAACATCACTCTCCAGAATTATTTCACTACCATTACTAGTTCATATTTGGGGGATTTTTTTAAAAATGAAAAGTGCCAGTTCTCTAGCCCTAAAGTAGCTTCTTTTTGAGACATGTCTAGGTCTTGAGAGTCTCCGAACTTTTGTTGATGGCTGGAAATCACCACAGTAGAGGGCTTGGAATTCCAGGCAAAGATGTGAACTGTCTAGTCTGGAAAATTTACATCTTTACTCTGGATGAATACTGCATCATTTGAGAAGAAAGGGAGGTAGAATTATGTTTTCTGTTTGTACTCTGTGCCTGCTCTAATCTTTGCAAATGATGTGTCTATAGAAAACATTTCATTTCTTACAAAGTATCAATGGTGTATGAAGTGAAAGGGGATATGGAGATCTTTCATTCAGCCATGTGTCTGTTGAGGTTTCACTGAATACATTGTTGTGCACATCTAAGTGCTGGAGATATAAAGATAAATTTAAGACTCTCTTCGTGGTTTTCAAGAAGTCTTAATGGGAAACACAGTGGCACAGAGTTGTATGCTACATTGAGGTAATTAATACAAATTTTACTGGGGTTCCATGGGAACGCCCTTATAGAACACTATACCTAGTAGGGATACTATGTAAGGGCAGGCATTCTTAATTTGGGGCAAGAGGACTTATTTGGGATCTGATGAAAGCTAAGACTATTCATATTGGAGGTAGTTGTGAGATTAAAGTGGTATTATAATGGTGTTTTACCTCATGATTTAGAGAAAATCCCAGAAAGAAATATATACACAAAGAAGTTCTAACCAAAACACTTTGAACAGCAAAAAAGGATCCAAAATATTTAAATCATGACTTTGAAGTATTTCTTGATTGAAAAATTGGTTTTATTATATTGGTGAACCCATAAAATAAATATTCAAAATCCTTTTAGAAATAAAATGTTTTCTAAAAATTAAACATTAAAGCAAATAATTTTTTAAAATTCATTACCTGAACTATTTTGCCTTATTCGTTGTGGTTAAAAAAATGTAACATTAAATTTACCACCTTAAACATTTTTTAGCATGCAGTTCAGTAGTTTTAAGTATATTCACGTTGTTATGCAGCACATCTCTAGAACTTTTTCATCTTACAAAACTGAAACACTCTGCCCATTAAACATTAATTCCCTCTCCTCCATCCACCAGCTCTTGGCAACCACCTTTCTACTTTCTGTGATTTTGACTACTTTAGATATTTCATATGAATAGAAAAATATAGATTTGTCCTTTTGTGCCTGGCTTATTTTACTTAACATGATGTCCTTGAGGTTCATTCATGTTGTAGCATGTAACTCTTTTTAAGGCTGCCATAGTATTCCATTGTATGTATATGCCACATTTTCTTTATTCATCTGTAGACATTTAAGTTGCTTCCACTTTGTGGCTATTGTGAATAATGGTGCAATAAACATGGGTGTGCAAGTAATCTCTTTGAGATCCTACCTTTAGTTCTTTTGGATATGTTCCCAGAAGTGAGATTTCTGGATCATATGGTAATTCTATTATTAATTTTTTGAGAAAGCTCTGTAGTGCTTTTTATGATGACTATACCATTTTACATTCTTACCAACAGCGTGCAAGGGTTCCAATTTCTCTGCATCCTCCCCAACACTTGTTATTCTCTGTTCTTTTGATAGTGGCCCTCCTAATGAGTGGGAGGTGATGAATTATTTTGCCTTTGAGAGACCCTTTTGAGTTTCCAATTCAGTCAGTTTTCTTTTTCTTGGTCAGCGGTTCTCAAAGTGTCATCCTGAAAGGCACAGCATCAACAACATCTGGGAACTTGTTAGAAACAAAAATTTTTTGGCCCTCTGCCAAACCTGCTAAATCAAAAACCGGGAGTGGGGCCTGGTAATTTGTGTTTTAACAAGCCCTCCAGGTGATTCTGATGCATACGCAAGTTTGAGAACTGCTGCTCTACACTAATACTTCTCAGCCATGTCACCTAAAGGTTTCTTAAAATGTCTTTCTGATCTTAAGCCTCACCCCAAAGATTCTGATCCATTTGGCCTAGGTTCTGCCTTGGACCTTGGCATCAGTTTAAAAGTTCCCTAGGTGTTTAAAAAAATAAATAAATAAAAAATAAAAAATAAAAGTTCCCTAGGTGATTCTGATGGACAGCCAGGGTTAAAAGCCACTGCTTTACATAAGCAGAAAATCAGCTTGACCATTTCAGGGAGCACAGCTTCACAGATTTTTCTCCATCAATGGCATCTTTGTTTTGACAATGTAATGTGCCAGTGCTTCGCAAACTTTAACATATATACATATCACCTGGGGATCTTGTTGAACTCTACATTGTAATTCAGCAGATCTAGGGTGGGGCCTGAGACTGCATTTCTAACAAGCTCACAGTTGATGCCCATGCTACTGGTTCATTGACCACATGTTGAGAGGCAAGGTGATCAGCAGCCCTTATCATAGTAAAGGCTTTTGTGATGGGGAAAATTCAAGTTTTCAAATAGAGCCTTGTTGTCATTCCAAAAAGTTCTCATAATCTAATGTGTTTTCTGAATGGATAAGGTAATCCATCTTTGCTGGCATTGTGCTTTCATTGATAGAAATTTTGTACCAAAGTATTGCCCTGCATTATCTGTGTTTCAACATCTTTGGTGGTGAAAGTGTTAGGTAGATAGTGAGGGATTCCGGGTCTCCTAGGGATGAAAGTGGGTGCCCTTGCCACCATCTTGGTCCTGCCCAATTCTAATTCTCCATACCTGGGGAAAGAGAGAATACCCTATGAATCTGCCATTCAGAACTTGGTGCACCAGCTGCAAAAGAATGCAGAGGACTCTCTAGCCCATGGGCCAAGCCGCATGGGTACCATAAAGTCCAGAAAGTGACCTGGAACTCATGTGTAGTTAAGGCTGAGGTCATGTGACTCCCAACTGTCCAAAGTGGTTCCATGGTGACCTCTGAACTATGAGGGTGGTCCCTATCCAGGCACTATAAAATAAGATGCAGACCATAGCCAAGCTCTCTCTGTGCCCTTCCTTTTGCTTGCTCTGCTCGACAGTGGGTCCAGTCGTCATCCGTGGCATATGTACCATGCTCTGTAAACCTATATCTTGCTCTTGCCCTATAATCCTAACCTTTCTCTCCTCAATAAACCTCATTTTTATGCTTGCCTAACTTTGGCATGTCTGGTCATTCTTCTGCCATGAGCGCACCAAGAACTGACATTTTCAGATTGAAACCTAACAAAAGGAAAATCAAAAGATACATAAATGTAATCTTTCTCTTTTTTGAAATTTTACCATTTAGGTTATCTTTTATGCCTTACGTCAATAATCATTGTGGAAGGCTATGTTTTCTGTAATTCCTAAAATGAAAAATTACTCTGAACAGTGGAACAATGGGAAGATGATGATGGTACAGTGCCTGATGACACCCTTTATTTATTGGGACTTAGCTGAAAGAAAACCCAGCTCAAAGCAAATTTACATGTGAAGGAGAAGTAATGGCTATTGTAACGGGTGGGAGGTGTTCAAGCTTGAGTTAGTTTGATTCATCTGCTCAGCAGGATATTAAGGATGTTCTCAGCTTCCTTTTAAAGTTGGCTCCCCATGTGGTACAGAAGGGCTGCATCACTCCATCTAGAAGAGAGCTTTATGGAAAAGTGAGGAACCTTCTTTTCCAAAGCAAAATCTTCCCTCATATCTTACTGCCTGCACATTTAATTCTGAACTAATGCCTGTGACCAGCTGAATGCCCTATATTGATTGGCTTAGGCCTGAAGATGGAGGAGATATTTTACTGTTTACTACCACTTGAATTTTTTATGCAGGCATTTATTTATGAGTTGAATTATGTCCCCTCAAAAAGGCATATTGAGGTTCTAATCCCTTGTACCTCAGAATGTGGCCTTGTTTGGAAATAGAGTTGTTGTAAATGTGGTTTAGATGAAGTCATACTGGAGTAGGGTGGTCCAATGGCTGGTGTCCTTGTAAGAAAGTGGCCATGTGAAGACAGAAACACAGGGAGAATGCCCTATGACAATGAAAGGAAGGGTTAAAGTTCAGCTGCAAGTCAAAGATTGCCTGCAAATCACTAGAAGCTAGGAAGGGGCAAGGAAGGGTTCCCCTATAGGTTTCAGAAAGAGGCTGGTGCTTGCCAACACCTTGATTTCAGACTTCTAGTCATCAGAACTGTGAAACAATAAATTTCTACTATTTTAAGCTCTACCTAATTTTTGGTATTTTGTTACAGCAGCCCTAGGAAACTAATAAAACATTTGTTATCTATTACTTTACTTTTAAAAATTAGAAAATCAAGGGTATGTTAGAAGGAGGATAGGTCATTCTAAAGGCAACAAAAAAATACAACATGATGTTTCCAGAGGACTATAAATAGATGGTCATTAGTGGTCAATCTGTCTTCCTAAGTATTTTTTTTTTAATTTTATTAAACTTTCTTTATCTTCGTTGCTACTCCCTACTCCATGCTACCATATTTCTTACCTGGACTGTTTCAGTATCTTCCCAACTTGTCTCTATGTTTTTACTCTTGCTTCCTTCCAGTTCTGTTCTTTAAACTTGCTGTCCCCAACCCCTGAGTTGCGGCCTGTTAGAGACCAGGCCTCAGAGCTCAGCCCTTCCCCATCTCCCTCCACCCCCAACCCATAGCCTGTCTGTGGAAAAATTGTCTTCCATGAAACCAGTCCCTGGTGCCAAAAAGGTTGGGAACCGCTGCTTTAAACTGCAGCCACAGTTGTGTTGTCAAAGCACAAATTTGATCATCCACTGCTGAAAAGCCATTCATCATCTTTCCACTGTTTCAGTGTCCATTCAATGGCTTGTCATTACATTTTTTCCTTTCTATTTCTTTTTCTTTTCTGGGTCTCACTCTGTCACCCAGGTTGGAGTGCAGAGGCGTGATCGTAGCTCATTAAGCTCACATTAACTTTGAACTCTTAGGCTCAAGTGATCCTTCTGCCTCAGCTTCCATAGTAGCTGGGACTACAAGTACACCCCACCACACCTGGCTATATATATATATATATATATATATATATATATATATATATATATTTGGAGAGACGGGGCCTTGCTGTGTTGCCCAGGTTGGTCTTGAACTCCTGGCCTCAAATGAAGTGATCCTCCCTCCTTGGCCTCCCAAAATGCTGGAATTATAGGTGTGAGCCACTGTTCCTGGCCTCCATAACTTTTAAAATAAAGATCAAATTCCATATATGGCATGCAAGGAAGATATGGTGTCGTCTAGCCTGCTTCATGAGCTTAGCTAGGATTCTATTCCCTATCCCTGTGGGCATTAGTCACTGGCATCCCATCAGTTCTTCAAGGGCCAGCATTTTGCTTCCTACTTCATACTCTGCACATGCTCTTCCCATTGCCTATACTGCTCTCTCTCCAATACCACTTTACTGTTCACCTAGTTTCGTGCCCCCATCTGTCCTTCATATCTCAGCTCTTAATTCACTTCCTCATGGAAGCCTCTGACCCTCCAAGACCAGGTCAAGTTCCTCCTGGTATACACTTAGGTAGTATGCCATACTACTTTTTTCCAGTGAGCTTAATTATAATTTAATAGCTAATAATTATATACCGATATCATAGTTAACAACAATTTGAAATCATGACTGTTGACTCCAAAATGTAAAACCCCCAGTATTCTAACTTCCTTATGGGCAGAGCCCATTTTCTGTCTTGATCACCTTTGTATCCTACCTAACACTTTTGTATCCCATTGCACAGAGTAGGTACTAAACTAATATTAATGTAATTTTTTAAAGAAAACATTAATGAATTAAATGTAGTTTTAAGAAAGTAAGGGACCAACCTTTGTGTTGAGGGGCAGGGGTTGGTTTCCATTATCACATTAAGGGGCTTATACTTCATTCTTCAATCAGTGATTCCCAAACTCTTTGATCACCTAGATGATGTAATTTTAAAAATTAGGGAGACCAACATAGTGTTCACAACTTTTTTTATTTTGCCAGGTCATGACATTAAAAAGTAGCACCCCTGCCACCATCATTTCATAAAACAAAGAATATATTATTACTAAATATGCAATCATGAAATATAGATCATTTAAATGAATAAATTAAGTTTCATGGAAAAATCACTACATTTATTTTGCTCAGTTTCACTGTACAACATCCAAATGGAAGTGTATGGACTGGTACCATATGCTGGATCAATGTTTAGGAATCATAGATGGGAAATTTTGGAGGAATTTATTTTGGCAAATGTCATAGTCAGATTTTGTTTTACATAGATGACCTTGTCAGCTGTTTAGAGGCAGGATTATAATGGGCAAAGTAGATTCTGGAATGAAGAGATTGCTAGAGTGGTCTAGGTGATGAAGTATTGACTTAAATTAGCAAATGTTAAGAGGAACAGATGTATTGCAGAGATATTTAGGATGTATGGTCAGCTGCACTCAGTTTTTAATTTATTAATGATTCTTAAAGGGTGAGTAATCAGAATCACTGGGGCTGAATGTGTATATACACAAGAACACACAGGCATACCTCGTTTATTGTACTTTGCAGATATTGGGCTTTTTACAAATTGAAGGTTTGTGGCAACCCTGTGTCAAGCAAGTCTTTTGATGCCATTTTTCCATCAACATGTGCTCACTTCATGTCTGTCATTTTTTGGTAATTCTCTCAATACTTCACACTTTTTCATTATTATTATACCTGTTATGGTGATCAGATATCTTTGATGTTAGTACTATAATTGTTTTGGGGCACCATGAACCATACCCATATAAGACAGTGAGCTTAATTGATTAATGTTGTGTATATTCTGACTGCTACACTGACTGGCCAGGGTATATCTCTGTCTCTTTCTCTCTCTCTCCCCCCCCTCCCTCCCTCCCTCTCTCCCTTTCTCCCTTTCTCTCTCTCTCTCTTCCTTCCTCTCTTCCTCTCTCTTCCTTCCTTCCTCTTCCTTCCTCCCTCCCTCTCTCTTTCCCTCTCTCTCTCTTCCTCCCTGCCCCCTTTCTTCCTCTCTCTCCCCCTCTTCTTCCCTCTCTCTGTCTTCCCCCCTCCCTCCCCCTTGGGCCTCCCTGCTTCCTGAGACACAACAATATTAAAATTAGGCTAATTAGGCCGGGCTTGGTGATCACGCCTGTAATCCTAGCACTCTGGGAGGCCGAGGTGGGCGGATCGTTTGAGCTCAGGAGTTCGAGACCAGCCTGAGCAAGAGCGAGACCCCATCTCTACTAAAAAAATAGAAAGAAATTATATGGACAGCTAAAAATATATATAGAAAAAATTAGCCGGGCATGGTGGCTCACGCCTGTAGTCCCAGCTACTCGGGAGGCTGAGACAGGAGGATCGCTTGAGCTCAGGAGTTTGAGGTTGCTGTGAGCTAGGCTGATGCCACGGCACTCACTCTAGCCTGGGCAACAGAGTGAGACTCTGTCTCAAAAAAATAAAAAAAAAATAAAATAAAATTAGGCTAATTTATAACCCTGTAATGGCTTCTAAGTGTTCAAGTGAAAGGAAGAGTCACGCTTCTCTCACTTTAAATCAAAAGCTAGAAATGGTTAAACTTAAGGAGGAGGGCATGCACCAAACAGCCAAGTTGTGAATGCAAAGGAAAGATTTTTGAAGGAAATTAAAAGTGCTATTAAACTGAACACATGAATGAGAAGAAAGCAAAATAGCCTTATTGCTGATATGAAGAAAGTTTGAGTGGTCTGGATAGAAGATCAAGCCAGCTACAACATTCCCTTAAACCAAAACCTAATCCAGAGGAAGGCCCTAACTCTCTTCAATTTATGAATGCTGAGAGAGGCAAGAAAGCTACAGAAGAAAAGTTTGAAGCTAGCATAGGTTGGTTCATTAGGTTTAAGGAAAGAAGTCATCTTTGTAACAGAAGTGCAAGGTGAAGCAGCAAGTACTGATATAAGCTGCTATATAAGCTGTAACAAGTTATCTAGAAGATCTAGCTAAGGTAACTGATGAAGGTTGTTATACTAAACAACAGATTTTGAATGTAGACAGAACATCTAGAGAGATGATGATTTCTAGAACTTTCATAGCTAGAGAGAAGTCAGTGCCTGGCTTCAAAGCTTCCAAAGACAGGCTGACTCTTTTGTTAGGGGCTAATGGAGGTGGTGACTCTAAGTTGAAGGCAATACTTATTTGCCATTCCAAAAATCCTAGAGCTCTTAAGAATTATGCTAAATCTACTCTGCCTATACTCTAGAAATGGAACAACAAAGCCTGGATGACAGCACATCTGTTTACAGCATGGTTTACTGAATATTTTAAGGCCACTGTTGAGACCTATTGCTCTGAACAAAAGATTTCTTTCTAAATATTACTTCTCATTGACATTGAGCTCTGATGGAGATGTACAAGGAGATTAAAGTTGTTTTCCTGCCTGCTAACACAACATCCATTTGGCAGGTTCTGGATCAAGGAGTAATTCTTACTTTCAAGTCTTATTATTTACAAAGTACATTTTGTAAGGGTATGACTGCCATAGGTAGTGATTTCTCTGATGGATCTGGGCACAGTAAATTGGAAACCTGGAAAGAATTCACCACTCTAGATGCCATTAAGAACATTCATGATTCATGGGAGGAGGTCAAAATATCAGCATTAATAAGAGTTTGGAAGAATTTGATTCCAAGTCTCATGGATGACTGAGGAATTCAAACTTTAGTGGAGGAAGTAAATGCAGATGTGGTGGAAATAGCAAGTGAACTAGAATTAGAAGGGGAGCCTGAAGATGTGATTGAATTGCTACAACCCCATGATAAAACTTCAAAGGGTGGGGAGTTGCTTCTTATAGATGAATAAAGAAAGTGATTTCTTGAGACGGAATCTACTCCTGGTGAAGATATGATCATTGTAGAAATGACATCAGAGGATTTAGAATATTATATCAACTTAGTTGATAAAACAGTGGCAGAGTTTGAGAAGATTGACACAAATTTTGAAAGTTCTATGGGTAAAATGCTATCAAACAGCATCGCATGCTACAGAGAAATCGTTCATGAAAGGAAGAGTCAATTGCTGTGGCAAACTTCACTGTTGTCTTATTTCAAGACATTGCCTCAGCCACCCCAATCTTCAGCAGCCACCACCGTGATCAGTCAGCAGCCTTCAATATCGAGGCAAGTCCTTCCACTAGCAAAAAGATGACAGCTTGCTAGAAGTTCAGATGATCATTAGCATTTTTGTAGCGATAAAGTATTTTTAATTAAGGTATGTACATTTTTTGACATAATGCTATTGCACACTTAATAGACAACAATATGGTATAGACATAACTTTTATATGTACTGGGAAACCAAAAAATCCATGTGACTAACTTTACTGTGACATTCACTTTATTGCAACATTCACTTTATTGCAGTAGTCTGGACCTAAACCTCCAATATCTGGGAGGTATGCCTGTATCTGCCTAAACTTGCTCTAGATCTGAACCAGAATCATCAAGGGTAAGGCCTGGCTGTATGTAGTTTTTAAAGCTACAAATGTGATTTTGATGCTCACCGTCAGTTACAAACCATGAATAGAGGATCAGTGGAAGGAGAGGGAGTAGTCAAGGAGGACTCCTAGCCTTCTATTTTGGATTAATGATACAGAGGATTTTGGAAGAAGAGTAATTCAAACCCCTTCAATGAATATCACATTTTGTGAAAACAATTTTTCTTTAAATGTGCTGCACTGAATGAGAGCAGTCTTCCTTCTCTGCCCTCAAACAGTAATTCTGGCTCATCCCTATAGCTTCTTTGGTACTTTTAGATACTGAAGAGCAATCTCATTTTCAGGTATTGAAAAGTTCAGTCCAATCTATTGTCTTCAAACTGAGGCTTACATAAGACAGCAAATATAATTACAGTAATAATAAAAAAGTGCCCATAATATGAAATGTGTAAGACCTGAATGAAGAAAACATTTACTACTAAAGCACTTCAGAAAAGGCTTTGAAAATAGTAGTAAACACCATATTCTTGGATAGGAAAACTAAAAGTCAGTAAGATGTCAGTTCTATTTATGTTAGTTTGCAGATTTAACCAAATCCCCCCCAAAACACCAATAGGCTTTCTACGGAACAAGTCAAACTGATTCTAAAATTCTGTGCAATAATCTGCAAGCCAGAAAAGCCATGGAAATTCTGAAAAAGAAAAGCATGGGGGGTGGTAAGGGAGATCCACTGTGCTGGATATTAAAATATATCCAGTTGATTTGTGAAATCAACAAATGAAAGTGTTTCAAGTGCACAAATAGGTACCCACCACAATAGAATATTAACAGAAAGTTCAGAAATAGGACCAAATGCATATGAGAATGTATTACATGATAATGATGACATTCCACTTCAGTGAGGAAAAGATAATCTTAGAAAATCCAAGTAGTCATCTAGGGGAGAATGGAAAGAATGTATCTATCAACAAGATCAATTTGAAATAGATCAAAGTTTCAAATATAAAACAATATTAGATGAAAACAATGGAAAATATTTTTATTTAACTTAGAGTGAGGAAGATTTATCAATCTGTCACAATCCAGAAGGCATAAAGTTCAAAAAGTCTTTCATTTAATAAAAAGAAAACCAATATAAATCAAAAGATACACGCTGGGAAAACATTATTTGTGACTCATATCTCAGATAAAGGACTAATCTCCATATTACAGAGAAAATGCCTTGAAAATGATAAAGGGAAAGAAACAATAAAGAGCAAAGAAATTTAAAAATAGTTAACAGAAAAGGAAAAGCAAATAAACATTTAACTTGTACAACTTTATAAAACTGAAATGCAAATTAAAATTACATTGAAAAAAAACAGCCTTCACTTAAGAGTGAAATGAAATAGGTTGCCACAGGCCCACTCTCCCACTAGACAAAACTGGATGCATGACAAAAACCATTTGAAAGGCATCAAAGAGCTATGGAAATAAGGACTAGATGAACTGAAATTCCAGAAAAGAGAGAATCGTTCCAAAGTGACTTGATAATTTTTAGTCCTTTGTTTTTCTGGGGACAGGCTGTGGATAAGGCTTAATGCAGGCAAAGGACTTCTGTTTGGGGACAGAGAAATCAGCAGCCCTTAGCAGTCATATGGTGCTGTAGTGACAAACTGAAATATTGAGGGGCCTGAAATGCATAAACAATGTTCACCTTGGAATATTTTCATAGTTCTGTGGCTTCACAGGAAATGGGAGAGCTAAGCCCAAAAACTTCTAAAAGGCACATTGAAATCTCTTTAAATTCATGAGTAGATTAATAAAATGTGGTATATGTATAGCATGGAGTTCTACTCAGCCATAAAAAAGATGAAATAATACCTTTTGCAACAATCTTGATGGAACTGGAGACCATTCTCCTAAGTGAAGTATCTCAAGAATGGGAAAACAAATACCTCATGTACTCACTATTAAATTGAAACTAATCGATGAGCACACATGTGCACAGAGGGAAGTAAAATTCAATGGAAATCAAGCAGGGGGGAGGAGGAGAGGGGAATAAACGAACCTAGTGGGTACAATGAATACTATTTGGGTGACAGACACACATATAGCCAGGACTCAAGCATTACAAAAATGATCCGTGTAACCTAAAACATTTGTACCCCCTTAATATTTTGAAATAAAAAATTTTAAGAAGAAATCTCTTTAAATTGAACAGTGCTGCCAGGGAGGACCTGTACTTAAATCACATGGCTGGTTTCCCCTTTAAGACATTTACCATGTTTTGGAGCTGAATGAAGTAGGAGGCTAAAGCTGAAAACTTGGAAGGTCAGAGCTGCCTCTGTTAACTTCCAGGGCTGAGGAGATATGTATCCTTCAGGATCTAGGAACAGGAACATACCAGAAGTAGATTGAGTCTTACTAAACTTGCAATATATCCCTGATCAAGCACAATTTCTAATTGGATTGAGTTGATTAGCCACTCATCGTTATTGCCTAATGAAGTAAAAGGGAAATCTTCTCTGGTGAAAGTTAAAATCATCTGGAACTTTTATGGTTCTTCTGTTAATATATATACTATCTGGCACACAATATAATAATTTCTAGATATGCAAACAGGAAAGACTGAATGGCTGATAATCAAGAGAAAAAATGCAGAGCCACAGATGTGGCAGATAAATGAAGTTAACAGATAACACTAAAATAATATGTTAAATAATCAAAACAGAGGAAAAGGACAAAAGATGAAAGTATGGAAATTTAAAACAATTGGAATCTAAATAGTCAAGTAGGAACTTCAAAACTGAAAAATGCAATATCTGAAATTAAAAGTGAATAAGTTTATCAGGAGAGGGGACATAGCAGAATCCAGAGTTAGTGAATTGGGATATGGGTCAATATAAAATAAACTGAAGCACAGAGAGGGAAAACAAAGTGGGGAAAGGATCAGCATATATTAAATAATAGACATGTGGGACATACATGCAATTGAAATCCCAGAGAAAAAGAAGAAAGAAAATGAGGCAAAAGCAATATTTGAAAAGATGATAGCTGAGAATTTGTTAAAAACTGATGAAAGACATCAACCCAGAGATTTAAGTTCAGAAAACCTCAAGTAGGCATAAAAAGAAGAAACCACACTTGTGCACATCATTGAAAAACAGCTAATAAAGTGATTGAAAACATCTTAAAGTGGGTTAAATAAATACACATTATTTTCAAAGGAGCTACAATGTAACTGACAGCTGATGTCAGAAACAAAACCAGAAAGCAATGGAATTACATCTTTAGACTGCTTATAGAAAAGAACCTAGAATTGTATATCTAACAAAAACATGCTTCAAAAATGAAGATGTGATAAAGACATTTTCAGACAAAGACTAAAGGAATTCCTTTCCAGCAGGCTTTCTCTAAAGGAAATATTAAAATAATAGTGGGTGAAACATGGAAATGTAGGAGGAAATGAACACGTGAAAAGATTCATAGTGTGCATATATAAATGAATAATTCTGTACAAAACAATTGTCATGTTGAGTTTAAGCTATTTTTGGAATTAATGCATGACAACATTGACAAATGCATTTTAAGAGTTACTAAGTTCTAGAAGTATCAGGAAAATGAAAAATAATTTGTATTATGATGTAACAACACAAAAATGTGTTTTGTAATATGTAAGTCAAACACTAAAATGTAAGAGGAACTTCTGTGACTTAGCACTCCTAAGTAGTTACTCAAAATAAATGAAAAGATAACTCCACAGAAACACTTGTACATCAATGTTTGTGACAGATTTATTTATAATAGCCCCTGAAGTAAATGACCTAAATGTCCCTCAATAGCAGAATAAATTGTGTTATTATATCCCTACCATGGAATACTACTCAAATAAAAAGGAACAATAACATGGATTAATCTCATAAACATGATGTGTGAAAAAACCATAATAGAGTAAATACTTTATGAAATTAATGTATGTTTGAGGGAGGTGTTAACTGGAAAGGGGCATGGAAACTTTCTGGAATGATAGAAATGTTCTATATCTTGATTGGGGTGGTGGTTATCTAAGTGTATACTTAATCCATGTATACTTACTAAGTTTATAAAATTTGTCAAAAATTATCAAACTATACCTTTAAGGTCTACATTTTATTTTTAGTAAATTTACCTTAAAAATTATTAACAAAATATCAATGTAAGGAAAATGTAGCAAATGTTTTATTAATCAAAAAGAAGGCAAGTAAAGAGGAAAAAGGGAACATAAACTAGATGGAACCAAATAGAAAACAACTAGTAAGATGGTAGATATAAGTTCAACTGTATATAAGTAATTACTTAAATGTAAAGAGACTGAATATTCCAGGTAAAAGAAAAAAGTCAGTTTTATTTGTGGATTTCTTACTTTAGATCTGTCTGTACTGTATATGAAAGACACACTTTAAATAGTAAGATACAGAAAGATAAAAAGTAAAAGTGTGGACCAAAATATACCCTGCAAAGATTAACCCAAAGCAAGCTAGCATAGTGATATTAATCTGCAGACAGTAAAAGTAGAATCAAGCTGGGTGTGGTGGCACGTGCCTATACTCCCAGCTACTCCAGAGGCTGAGGTAGGAGGGTCACTTGAGCCCAGGAGTTCAAGTCTAGCTTGGGTGACTCTTGGGTCGAGAGACCCTGTGTCTTAAAAAAAAAAAAAAAAAAAAAAGTAGAATCATTTTTCAGGCTACATGCTGTCTGGAAACTACTGAATATACCCAAATATAAAGTTAACACCAAATATAGTGATCTTCATTTTCACCATCAAAAGTCACCATGATTCAGATAAGTGAGAGAGAATTATTTTCAGGTAAAAAGAGTAGGCAACATTTTTTAGAGTCATTAGAGTGAAGCAAATCTAGAAATAAAGTTATTGGGAATTTTCTACAGTTTGTAGAACCAGGAGAAAGTTATTTCCCTCAACCACACTCCTTGGTTCAGGAGGCTTCAGATCGAAAATTAATGCTAGAACCCTGTGTATTATTTGCAAAGAATAGCAAGTCTTATGCTAAAGTTTACCATTTTGTGAACTCCACATGGACTGGATCATCTCATGGATTTAATTACTTTCAGCTAACCATGTACATTATTCTTATAAAGTAAAGAACACTTTAGAAAACATCCAGGGTTCAAATCTGGGATCTATCACTTAGGAACATTAGGCCAGGTACTGGATCCCCGTTGGCCTCAGTTTCTGTCAGGAGTTCAACTGAGCTGCCAGGTGTCAGAGTATCTGATTAAGACCACAAGCCAAAATGAAAGTAACATTCAAGCATTTAATCACTTACTGTGATAATGCATGCGAAGGCTACACCAGAGAAAGTGCTGGCTCCCCCAGTCCATTTTCCCCCTGGCATCTGTGGAGGATCAGGCCATCAGCACAGTTGGCTACCTCCCACAGCATCTACTTGGCCTACAGAGAAACCTGCAACCTTGTGCCCACCAGTCTTGGAAGTACAGTTGCTCCCACTGCTTCTTTCTCTCCCATCTGTCAGGGAGCAGCTCTCAGACCTCTCCAAAGGACAGTCTGGCACTATCTTGGTGCTCTTTAAAGGTCTTGGATTGCTGTCACATCTTCCCAAGAACCCTCTTGCTCTACCCTGGTGGCAGAGGGCAAACCGGTGAATACATACAGCTCAGCAAGCACCAGCTGTGGAGTGAGATGCCCTTCTCCCTTTCTGACAAGCATTCCTCCCATCTCCCCAAAGTATTTTCTTGCTGCCCCCTTGACCTGGTTTGAGGGAGGGAAGAAAATGTTCCCACGAAGAAGAAAACAAAACACCAGTATGTTGTCATCTCTTTTGACTTCAGGGAAATCACCTCCCTTCTCATCTTTTTAAATCTCTCTCTCTGGGTTTCTCTTAAATAAGCTGGAGGTAGGTGGTGGTCACTGAACCTGTCTGGCCACCTCTCACTAAGTCAGCACCTGTCTTTAGAATGACTAGACACTTGATGCCCATTGGCCTCAGCTCAGGGGGTTTAACAGGACTCCCCAGACAATAAGTAAAGCTCCATATGAATTTGTTGCAGACTAAAAGAGAACCAAAATTATCATCTTCTTAAATAACTAGGTCACATATATATCATAAATTATATTAAATGTTTTGTCTCATTCTTTTAGGTTCCATGTCATGTCATATGTCATAACTATTTGTCAGCTCTATGATGAGGGTTAATTTGTTAGAGGGCAGCATTTTCTGAACAGATAATTTAAAATATAATTAAAACATGAAATTAGTCTCTTTTTTCCCTGCCTACCTGGCTTTTATCAAGCTTATACCCTCAGAATGGGGTTTCACTTTTCATGACTTTATCTCTTAAGGATTTTCTGTAATTGAGACATAACCCATTACTGAACTGTGATACAATTATAGTATATTTCAACTAAATTGATATAGCAGTTTCTTAACTAAAAATGGTATTTTAGCCATTATAGGCATTATGGAATTTTGAGACTCAAAACTGTTTATGATAAAAATATATTAATTTTCTATATCTACTCTTTATAGCAAGAAAAGAAAGTTATAAAGAATTTATGACAGGGCCGGGCGTGGTGGCTCACGCCTGTAATCCTAGCACTCTGGGAGGCCGAGGCAGGAGGATCGCTCGAGGTCAGGAGTTCGAGACCAGCCTGAGCAAGAGCGAGACCCCGTCTCTACTAAACATAGAAAGAACTTATCTGACCAACTAAAATATATATATAGAAAAAATTAGCCAGGCATGGTGGCACATGCCTGTAGTCCCAGCTACTCGGGAGACTGAGGCAGTAGGATCCTTTGAGCCCAGGAGTCTGAGGTTGTTGTGAGCTAGGCTGACGCCACGGCACTCACTCTAGCCCGGGCAACAGAGTGAGACTCTGTCTAAAAAAAAAAAAAAGGAATTCATGACACAGTAATGCAATGAAGAGAATATTTTAGGTACTCTGAATATTTCTGAAATCCTCAATATTTATTTTGGAAAATGTTCAGATTTTCTTCCCTTTTGGCATGCCATTTTTGTGAAATTCCTTTTTTGAAGGGCATTACAAAGGTAAGAGGGAGATAATACATAGGAGAAAGCATTTTAAAAACCTTTAAAATTTGGGACCATTTTAGATTTGTTCCCAAAGAGTTGCAAAAATAATATAGAGAGTTCCTATATACTGTTCCCCCAGCTTCTGTTCCCCCAGCTTCTCCTTACGTTGACATCTTCTATAACTGTAGTAAAATGCATTTTAATAATAAAATACCACTTTTGTATAAGGATCTGGACAGCTGAGATTATTGCCATCTATCTTTCCCAGTTACCTTTTTTAGATTTAAACTTTAAGAAGGTAAGATTTAGGTTTAATTGGATTTGTACCCTAACAATGGCTGTTTACTGCCTCTATTCTACATTCAGTAGGTCAGAGTTACTTATGGTATTAAATGTTATGTTTTATTCATTTATGCAACACATTTTTATTCTGTACCTCCTATGAGCTAAATTCTTATAAAGTTCCTACCCTTAATGAGCTTACCGTTTAGTTGGGAAACAAAAAAGAACAAATGACATGAACAATTGAAATACCAACATGGGTGGATATTAACGATAGAATAAAGTTAGTTCGGTAGTTGTTGGGGTATATAAGACGTGACTCTAACTCAGCCTTGGGGGATCACGGAAGACTTTTTCAATGACATAGGTTTCAACTGTTACATAAAGGAGAGGCAGGAAGCATGCCAGCAAAGAATAGATCATTTCAGGATGGGAAACAAGAAGCAGGAAGTCTAGGAAGTGAAGGCTAGAGGGAGAGAAAAGGGGAAGGAGGAAGGAGAGAGAGAGAGAGAGAGAGAGAGAGAGAGAGATTAGTGTTTGTCATAGGGAAAATCAATCAGGAGGATAGGACTAGGAAAGGGGGGGCTGGTGAGTTGGTTGAGTGGTGGGGTGGGTAGGGGATAGTGGAATGTAAGGCTGGAGAAGTAAGGAGGGGCCAGATCATGAAGGTCTTGCAAAACCATGGTAAGGGGTTCACTTGGAAGACAATGGGAAGCCTCTGACTTGTTTTAAACAAGGCGGTGACATCATCTGATTTGTGTGTGGAGAGAATACCATTTGGAGGGTGGATTAGAGTAGAACAGAACCAAGCAGACAGTGTTAGGAAGCTGTCACAATAATCCAGGTAAAAAATGTGGCCTGAACAAGGTAGTGGCAAGGCAGATGAGAACTTAAATATTTTGACATTCAAAATGGCAGAAATTTGTGATTGCTTGTGTAATAGATTGGCTGTTCAGGCAGATATTGAATGGGGGCCCTTGGCAATGGTGTCCTTGAAACATATCATCATCAGACTAAACTCCTTTGGTTATATAATTTTCCCCGTAAAATGCATATAGAAGAGAGAATGGAGAATAAACAAACACAAAAAGAAAAACCCAAACAAAAAAAACCAAGCAAACAAAACCAGGTTCCTCTGAGGTCTTTAGCCAGGGGCTTTTTTGTATCTTATCTCTTCTTCAGTCTTGTCAGTTCTTCCAGCTAGCTGCCTCTCAGATCCTCGGCTCCCCGCCATTTCTCCTTCCCACCTCCAGCTTGAGTCCTCATTACTTCACATTTTATTAATATTTATGACAATAAACTGTCCATTGGTCTCCCTGTTTTTTTTTCCTTCTTCATTTTCTCTGTTCTGTTACAGATTGATCTGCCTCAAAATCTGTTTTTGTCTTGATACTCTCCTTTGAGTGTTGGGTAGTGTAGGGTGGCTCCGTTTTTTGTGAACTAGCTCATATGCAGCCTCCCTCCAGGCACTCTGGGTCTGCCTTCTAAGGGCCTTATGTCACCAGACAACCCTGCTCCACCTCTAAAACTCACCTTCTAGACCTGAGCTGCCTAATGCATAGCCACTAACCACATGTATGGTGGAACCCTTGAAATTTGTCCAGTGGGACAGGGGAACTGAACTTTTAATTACTTTTAATTAATTGGCATTTAAATTAAAAAAAAACAGTTTTGTCAATGTGGATATGAATATTAATGGAAAATGATCTTTTGGTATTTGATTCAATTACTGTAAAACTTTTAAGTGTGTTTGGAACAACTTTATGTGAATTCACTTTTTTTAGTTATAAACTTCACAATATCTAAATGTAGATCAAGTGTTTCTGATAAAAATTTAGTGTACAAATTGAGATATGGTTAAGGGTGAAATGCACATTAGATTTCAAAGATTTAGTACAAGATAAAAGAATTTAAAATATCTCTAATTTTTGTATATTGATAACATTAAAATAATAGCATTTTGGATATTGAGTTATTTATATTATTAAAATGAATTTCATCTGTTGCTTTTTTGCTTTTTTAATGGGACTATTAGAAAATTTTAAATTACAGGTATGGCATGCATCATATTTCTACCAGACAGTGCTATTCTAGAACAGTTGGGCCATTTTCCTTATTCTCTCATCCCTTCTACTTAGACTTTCCAGGGCAGGCTCAATTTTTTTTTTTTCTTTAACACTCCCATCTTCATATAAATAACTCATATTTGTTAAGTAACCTATTCGAATGAATGGTTTGGAAAATATGATCCAGGCTTTCCTCCTCTCCTAGTGTATTCTTATGTTGTTCTTCATATCTGGAGCTTCCTTGTTTTCTTTCCCAAAGCCTTCTGGGTTCAACTCAGGTGACCTACCCCACCCCTGTGCCTTTTTTTGACCACTAGCCGTGGATTCCTGTTTCCTATCTCTCAACTTAACAGAGCACCTAGAGTTAGTTGCTATGTATACTCAGACTCATTATCACACTCCCTACTACTCTGCCTGGCTCTGACTTCTTACATGTAATTCTTACCCTCCCTTCTAGAAATTTAAGTCACCTAAATCAAGCCTCATGCTTTCTCCCTCCTTTGACACACCCACCAGATCTAATTTTTTTTGAGCAATATAAATGCTCAATAAGGACTATTTGATTAATAACTCAGCTAGGGAAAATTACAAATAGTTGAAGTATACCCCTGCTGAGTTGCAAAATATTAAATTTGACAATCTCAATAAATTTAAAAAATATGTTTGCGGACCGGGCGCGGTGGCTCACGCCTGTAATCCTAGCACTCTGGGAGGCCGAGGCGGGTGGATTGTTTGAGCTCAGGAGTTCGAGACCTGCCTGAGCAAGAGCGAGATCCTGTCTCTACCAAAAATAGAAAGAAATTATATGGACAGCTAAAAATATATATCAAAAAAAAATTAACCGGGCATGGTGGCTCATATCTGTAGTCCCAGCTACTCGGGAGGCTGAGTCAGGAGGATCGCTTGAGCCCAAGAGTTGGAGGTTGCTGTGAGTGAGGCTGACGCCACGGCACTCTAGCCCGGGCAACAAAGTGAGACTCTGTCTCAAAAATAAATAAATAAATAAATAAATTGTGAAAAATTATTAAAAAAAAATATGTTTGCGAAGATGTGCAGTAGTGGAAAAGCAATTGATGTAGAGTCAGCAAACTAAGGCTTTTTTATTCCATTTCTGCCTCTGGTGCCTAAACTTGGGCAAGTGCACTTCATCTTTCTGGAACTGACTTTCTTCATCTAGAAAACAATTAGGTTAGGTAATCACTAATGTTGTAAATTGAGATATGCTTAAGTATGTATGTGTATGCATTGCAAATCACATGTTTTATAAGTCTATGATGGAAATCTTTCTCAAGTGCCTTATACACTACCCTGAATTTTTTTTTTTTAAATAGAACATGCTGAACAGAAATTAGCATTTTTTAAAAAAATGTCACAGTCATTATTAGGAATGTCAATTATTATGCACTGACAGCATAATGCAGCTAAGGGGTTATTGTGATGTGTGTGGCTGTTTATTCTCCAGAGCATGTGGTTTTTATTTTTTAATTAATGTCTGCCCTTTAATATCGTCTTTAATGTCAGATAGTCACCTGTCACTTCTTACTACTGACACCAATCCTGATTATATTAATATCTTCCCTGTCTCTATCCTACCTAATTTGGGACTTCTGTGGTGATGTGAAAAATCCCAATAATGATAAGCTTATTTGACTTATATCTGAAATTGGTCATGTAGTTCCTCAGCAATCACTTATTGGGTGCCTATGCCTATGTGTGAGGCACAAGATGGTACAGGGGATGAGGAAGAAATAATTTATAAACCATCTTAATAACTTTGGGGAGCTTTACAGTGAGAAATGTATATGAACTTTAGTGCAGGGCTTCTACAGGCCTTTTTGTTCATTTCTCAGTTTCTAGCCTCTTTCCCAATGGCCGAGATTCCCAGACAAGTCACCTGTGGATAATAGAGGATTTAATAATAATTATTCAACACAGTGAGGAACTCTCATAGGAACATGCAAAGAGACAAATAGAACAGAACAGAAAGTCCAGAAATAGACTCCCTGTGTATATATAGGAACTGAGTATATAATAGGAATAGTTTCCCCAAAACAAAAAAGAGTAGATTATGAACTGTCTCATTTAATTCTTACAATAAGCTTGTGAGCCAGGTAACATTATTCTCCCCATTGTATAGGGAAGATAAGGAAAGGTTCAGAAACTTGCCCAAAGTCACAGGGGAAATAAGTGGTAGATCTGGGAGAAAGTGTTTCATCTTTGCACTATTTCCACCCTGCCTCAACACTGGGTCATTTGATGTGTTAGATCATCTGCACTCTTTCTGAATTTCTCCAGTGGTCAAAAGAAACAAATAGAAAAGTGGTTCTCAACCAGGAATAATCCCCCTACCCTGCCAGGAGCATTTAACAAGTATCTGGAGACATTTTTAGTTTTCATAACTGGAGTGTGGGGGTGTGCTACCAGCATCTGGTGGGTAGAGGACAGAGATGCTGCTAACACATTCTATAATGCACAGGACAGTGTCCAAGAATGATCCAACCCAAAAGTCAGTAATGGTGCCCTATGATAGATAAAAGAAAACTTTTAGCCCCTCACTAGTGATGTGGGTTGGGTTAAAATAAATAATGTATTTGAAGTCTATTTTTAAATTTTTTTTCTTGGTCACACAAGACTGAAGAAAGGAACAAGTGGGAGGAAGGTGAAAAACAACTCCTGATGCTTGAAAATACCTGGAAACATTTTAATTTTGTTTTTCATATAGGAATACAAGTAAAATCTAAAAGTCTATTATGTATCTGTAAGAGACATTACTAATATTTGCCAAGATTTCTGTCCTTTTTTAGTATTTTATTTTTATACATTTCATTTGCTCAATTCTTTTTCAAATTTTATTTTTAATTGACAAATAATTTTATATATTTATGGGGTAAAATATGATGTTTTGATACATGTTTACAATGTAGAATGATTAAATCAGGCTAATTAACAAATCTACACTCATACTTATTTTTTGTGGTAAAAACATTTAAAATCTTTTTTAGCAGTTTTTGAAATATACAGTGCATAAAGTTGCTAAGAACACACAATGGAGGAAGGACAATCTTCAATAAATCATACTGGGAAAACAGGATATCCACAAGTAGAAGAATGAAATTAGACCCTTATCTCACAAAATCAACACAAAATGAACTTTTCTTTTAGTGCCTGTGCTTTCTTGAAGTTAGGTGTAGTCATGTGACTACAGTGTATTAATAAATTGCAGCTGAATGCATTTAAAAACCAACTTGTGATGGGAGTGTGTGTTGATATGGAGAAGCCATAAAATCTAAGCATCATGAAGAACAGTGGTCCTGTGTAGTCTCCCAGATCTGCTGAAGACTATATGAAAGTCTTCTTCATACTTCATTCATATTATTATGAAACAATCTTGTTGTGCTACACCACTGAGAACTTTGGGGTTATTACTGTAGCATATCCTGATTTATCCTAATACATCAAAGTTAATTAGCAACTACTTTGGAATCCTTGAACCCCCAGATTTCTGGGATGTTGCTTTTGCTTTGGGAATCAAGATGTACTATTTTACATGGATATTCATTCACACTGCTTTTTCAAATTCTGATTAGCATAGAGGTCCTACAGTGATGTTAGCCTCCGTAAAACTCTGGTGACTATGCAGTAAGTACCAACTATTCTCACATATTGGGGCTGTGTGTGAAGGAATATTTTTTTTTAGGCTTTGGAAATATACTTTCTGAAAAAATTTCTGTTGGCATTAAAATATGTTTTGAATTGTGACATCCCAAGCTTGATGACTTTTACCTGCCTATTATATAAATTCTATTATGTAAGATATAATGGAAATTTGATTTAGTTTCCTGAATTTCTAGATTAGAAATTGTGAAAAATTCTAGGATAATGATAATCAACCTCTCTATCTACTCTTCCACACATCTCTCTCTTTCTCTCTAATTTGAATCAAAACCATGTCATTATTTCTCTGACCCATTGGAAACAATATACCTTTTTTTTTTTTTGTAAAGTAAGGATCCAGAAAATAAAGATCCAGTCTTTTATCATCAGTGATCTTTTAAGGTTATGTCATATCTCTAATCTAATGTGATTTTACCATCTGCCTTCTATAAGTCTATCCATTTTAATGTATATTTTACATATTATTATATATCCACTTATTCAAAAGTACTTATTTACTTCATAGAAATTCTACAACTTTCTTATATGTGCTGTAACTGTAACCTGAGGATCATCCTGGCTCGAAATCCCTAATTCTTGTAGCCTTACAGCAGTTGAATGTCCTTGTTCTCTGATGTCAAATAAATTGTCCTGAGACACAATCCCTTTGGTAGTAGAAAATCAGACATGCTGGCCAAGATGTCTGCATAGCTGTGGTCAGTCTGCACTGCAGCCTGCTTCCTCATCATCCTCTGGACGATGGCGGCTGCTGTCTTCTCCCCATACCAGCTGTGCTCTCTCCATGCCTTCATCGCCTCTGGTGAGGACCACTGCTCTCCACCAACACAAAGTGTCATTGTAACAGATTTTCACGGAAGGTTTAGAGGTAAAAGAGAAGCTGACAACTCAGAACAGTCAAGATAAGCCATGTAAAATAGAATCACAGGCACTCCAGTTCTCTAGAATGCTTGGCGTCCTCATCACTGGGAATTTCTCAAAGGACATCTTTCCTAGGCCACAGCATCTCACCACAGCACTTGGCTCACTTCCAGTTTCATACTCTCCTCCCATATCCTCTTTCCTCCTTTCTCAGGGTCCTCACTCCCTCTCTGTCAAACTCTCTTCACCCTACTCCTTTGAAACTTACAATTCCCCTTACTCTAGTATGTACTGCAACTTGCCTAACCCAGTCTTTAACTCAATCTACTCTGGGCAGATACCCTTTAGAAACATATGCTTTCAGATTAGTGTTTTCTTTAACACAATCACATTGTTAGACATGAGACTCCTACTCACCAATTTTTAGAATGAGGAGGAAGCAATATAAAGTATCAAGGCATTCAAGAAGGATAAGGAGGAGTAGACAGCTTATGTGGGCAGGAGGAGTAGCTTGTGAGAGCATAGGAATGTCGTTGAGCTGTAGTGGGTGGGATTGGAGTGCCCAGAATGGGCCATGTAATGGAAGATCTTGGGAAGTGTCCTGTGGGTAGAAGGAAGTTATTGAAAGATGTAAAGATGTAAAACATCATGCTCAAAAATGTATTCTAGAAAGACCACTCTGGCTGCAGTCAGAGGATCAGAGTGGAGTCAGGGAGAATAGTCATAAGACTTTTAAGTCCAAATGGAAATTCAAAATGCCTGTGCTGAGGCAGAGCAGGAGTGAGAGAGTAAAATGGATTCAAGACTACTGAGAAGGTGGGATTGATGGGACTTGGCAGCTGGATGAACCGGTAAGTCAGTGAGAGGATGAAGCTAGGTTGAGCAATTTAGTGGGGTGATGGTATGTTCTCTGAGATAAGAGAGCAAGGAAGCAGGAGCAGTTTTGGGTGGAGGGGACTCATGGGAGGGACTCATGGATTCAGTTATGCCCATGTTTAGTTTGAGGTGCCAATGAGACACCATCTTAAAGATGTTGAGTAGGCAGCTGTAGACCCTCAGACCCTGGCACCCACAAGATTTAACATACTTGGTTTTGAATGCTCTTGAGGGTCATGGCATCACTGAAGCATACACATGAATCAAGAGGTAAAATATTGGTGTTTAGGAATGAATCGTGTAGAGTGAGCCTCACTTATCTACTTTTTTAGGGGGTCAGGAGAGTTCAGGAATGGTGGGCTCAGGGACAAAAGGGAGAAGTGTGGTGGCAAGTAGGGTGAGAAGGAAACAATAAATACAATTGAAGCATGTGGAATTTGAGGGGACAGAGAGACATACAGGGGACCTATCCAAAAGTCACTGAAAAGTCAGGACCAGAGCTTGGGTGGTATCAGGACTGCAGGTGTAGATTAGGGAAATATAGGTCTAGTTCATTTTGCCAAACTTCAACCTTTGGTTTCTTAGTTGTATTAAATGGTATAGAGCTGAGAAGCAGGTGCCAGCATTTGGAGTTTGCTCGGCTTTGTGCAAGGCACTCTGTCAAAATTGGCAGAAGCAGGTAGGTCTTTAACAATGTGCAAAAGGATTGAGGTGAGTAATGAATTTGGAAAAGAGGATGAAATCTAATCCGCATCAGCAGAATTATATCTTTGTTATCTCTGCATACCATGGGTGTAAGGACAAGCATGATATTTGAAGCCAGAAGATGGGCTGATTTTCACTTTTGTCACTTTAATTTTTCTTATTTTAACTTTTCTGATGTCTATGTGATGTTCTTCCCCCACCAAAAAAAAAAAAAAAAAAACTTGGCAGGAGTTTCTTCTCCTTAACACACCCTATTCCCCCCTCACATCCAAGGAGTTATTATTAGGTCACTTCCCTCAGAAAGGCATTTCAAAATGTAATTTCTTCATTGGTGAAGAAACACATGGTGATCATTTAAAAATACTGAGTAGCAAAAGGAATTCCTGGCGTTTTCTAAGACAATAGATTAAACTGGAGCTCTGTTCTGCAACAGCATTTGCTGGCGCCAAGTTTATGGCTGGAACCCAAGTCACATCTCTGCTTCGCCCCAGCACGGTACATGCCTGGGGCTAATCAATAGACTGGTCTCGAAATCCCTGGGTGAGGTGTACATCTTGTCCCTAGGAATTAAAATTACTTCTTTTGGGAGAGCTTTAGCCTCAATCATTTATAACCAAGGCTTTTTTTTTTTTTTTTGTATACAAATAGGTCAGTTTCTTGGAGTCAGAGACAAATTTGTGAGATCAGGACCACAGCATGACCTGGCCAATTCTCCACCCATGCAAACATCTTGGCTCTCATAACGATGCTTGGTTGTCATATACTGGAATGACAAGAATTTATTCAATTCTGGACAATACCTAAGATCTGAAGATACCAGTATCCATGCACTAATTTTTTTCAGAATTTCTTGTATTCGATGCATATTGACACTTTTCTCCTTCTGGAATACATTTCAAAGGAACATGATAAAAACCAATGCCTGATGACTTGAAAGGAAAGGATTCATTTACTGAAGGCTTGTGCATTTCTTGGGTTGTTTGATTGTACTTTGACTTAGAAAACAAAAGAAAGGGCATGCCAGATCCAATTGTCTAACATCCTACTTCTCCTGGATGGATGTCCTACAGGCACATTCATTCAATCTGGCCCAAACTTAACTGATCTCTCCTCATGTGTTGCTTCTCCTCCCGTATTCCTGTCTACCACCCACCAAACCACCCAATCAAGAGGCATTGGGGCTGTCTAAGACTTTGGGTTCTTCACCAGTTTTCACATTGTCTTGATTTTATCTCTTCAAAATGTTATTTCTATCCCTTCCTCTGCTTTCCCAGCACTTTAATTAGGTCCCCACTATGTCTTACCTAATCTGTGGTAATAGTGTCCTGCTGGATTTTCCTGCCTCCAAACAATTTACCACCCCTGCTCCCAGCTATTGACTTGGCGCTCTTTACAAAGTGATGTTACATTGCAAATCCGATTACTTTATTACAATTTTAGACCCCTCAATGGTTTCCCATGACTATAGGACAATGTCAGAACTCTTTCTTTAGTGTAACTTCTAAGGCCTTCCCTCTATGATCTGGTCTCTGCCTTCCCTCCTTGCCCATAGTCAGTCATTCTGCTGTGGGACCCAACATTTCAGCTGCATCATATGATATCATGCCATCCTTATCCTATAATATACCAAGTTTCATGGACATGCCATTCGTGTACCCTGCATATACTCTCCTTTCTGCCTGGAGTGCCCTCCCAACCCCTCACCCCAGTCTTACTGGTAAATTCCTAGTTATCTTTTACGAACATCTTATCCTTGTTAGCAGCCTACCCTGTTTTCCTTAACTCCACTCTCACCAAAGCACTTTCAATATTGCCTTGAATGATATTATCTTCACTGTCAGTCTGGGAGCACCTTAAGGAGGAGCCATGATACATCTATCTTCGATCTTTAACATCTAAACTTGCCACAACAAAGGGAGGAAGATAAGTCATGTGGCCATAGTCCCCAGGTTTCCAGGAAATGACAAGGCTCTTAAAGGAGACTAAGCCACGGAGCTCTTTTTATTGTCCATTTTTCCCTTTTTTGGTGTGTGTTTTCTGGGGACTGGAGTCTTTGGAATTCACTGTTTCTAGCAGTCTCAGTCATCAGTGCTGTTGGCCTGAGGACATGGTGTTAATGAAAATAAGGGGAAGGATGGTCACATTAACTGTGGAAGGGGCCAGTGGTCATTTCTAAACTGAAGGAAATTTGGAAATCATGATCATATCCTAGAGCTATGTTTTTCAAACTTTTAAAAACATGATCCCCAGAAGGATATACAATATTGTCATGACCCAATACACACACACACACACACACACACACACAATTTTGTCATGACCCAATACACATACACACACACACACACACACACACACAATTTTGTCATGACCCAATACACACAAACAGGCACGTGCGCACGCATGCAATAAAATGAACAAGTGAAAAATAATGTTTATGAAATACTTTACTACATGACAGCATTCTGATATTTTCTATTCTACTTAATCTAGCCTGTTCTATTTTGTTTGTTAAAAAATTCTGGTTACAACCCATCAAATGATTTCACAACTCACCAATGGGTAATGACCTATAGTTTGAGGAATCCTGTTGCCTAAGCTGGCTCCCTTTCACTCAGGTACATGGTTGTGTGTGGTGCAAGATGTGCTGCATTCCCAGAGGCCCTAACAAGAAAGCTGTTTATGGGAGGGAGTGATTAATGCTCAGTGGGATCAGTATAAAGCTGGTGAATAGGATTCCTTGCATTTTGAAGAGCTGAAAGAAGTGTGCAATGTAGCCTGATCCTGACTCTTTGGAGCTGAAAAAAGTTGCCAGATTAACAGAGCATGAACTCAGAGACTGGAACCACTGATGGAAGTTTGGTCCCAGCTAGTTAGGTCACAAGGATTTGGAAGCTTGTGCTATGGCTCCACCATTTGAGAATTCTTCTAGCAGCCATTTCTGGGGTCAGTCTAATCAATGTGATGCTTCTGCTTCGACAATTTCCACCACTGTGGCTGTTCCCTGTGCATATCAAAATGACTGACAATTAGCAGCACAGCTTGTAAACAAAGCCCATGCAGAATTTAAATCACTTACTAATGAGTAGCAATGTTTGTCAAATGAACATCATTGTTTATTCCATTGGATTTCACATGCAAAAATATTGTCTGTTATTTTTGCAGTCATGCGAGAGGAGAAGTGAGGAAATTAGAGATCAAGGAAGACGCAAACAGTCCAAAATGACAAGTACTATAACTTTCAAATATTTTTTAAGCCAAGTTTTAAATGAAATGATTTAATTAAACTTTTAATTACGTTAATCTAATGATTATAAAATTTAAATGTTTATCTGCTGTTCCCCAAGCAGGTACAGAATACGTGTAGGTTCAATACAAGAGGAAATTTCAGCTAGTCAGTATCTATTTTTGATACTTCCTATATTAGTTTCCTAGGACTGTTGTAACAAAGTACCGCAAACTAGGTGGCTTAAAACAATAGCAATTTATTCTCTCACGTTTCTGGAAGCTAGAAGTCTGAAATCAAGGTATCAGCAAGGCCATGCTCTCTCTGAAAGTTCTGGGGGAGGATCTTTCCTTGTCTCTTCCTAACTTGTGGTGGTTGTTGGCAATCTGGCTTTCCTTGGCTTGTAGATACATCACTCCAATCTCTGCCTCTGTCTTCACATGACATTCTCTCTGTGTGTTGCTGTCTTCACATAGCGTTCTCTCTGTCCCTCTCAGTTCAAGCCTACAGTGTTTCTGCTGATATAAAATTCTCAACAATTTTTCAGTCTTCCATGAAATTCATGGACGTCTGAGCCATTAGACATGAGGGTTCTCCACAGATCCTTCCTTGGTAACCCTATTGCTATTCCTGGCTGCTGCTGAGATGGTTGATGGGATCAATAAGTCACATTCCCAATCTCTTTAACGAATGGTTGGGTGTTCTCTCCAGAGCACACTTTTCTCACATTTTACTGCTATTTGAATAGGCTGAGAATTTTCCAAATTATCAATGCTGGTTTCTTTTTGCATAATAATTTTTTCCTCCATTCATCTCTTTGCTCTATCATTTTACTTTAAGCAGCAAGGAGAAACTAGGAAACACCTTCCACACTTTGCTTGGAAATCTGTTTGTTATCCAAGTTCATCACTTACAAGTTCAACTTTCCACAAAACACTAGAGCACAATTCAACCAAGTTCTCTGCCACTTTATAGCAAGGATCACCTTTCCTCCATTGTCCAATGTTATTCACCTCTTTTCTGTTTGAGGCCTCACCATAACTACCTTTAGCATTCATGTTTCTAATATTCTGTTCATGATGATATGTATATTCTGATTTGATAGAAGCTTTCTCTACTGTACTCCTCACTTCCTGCTGAGCCCTTACCAGAGTCACCTTTAACATCCGTATTACTACCAATCATCTCTTCAAGGCAATCTCGGCTTTTTCTATGAGCTCCTCAAAATTCTTTCACCCTCTAGTCATTACTCGATTCCAAAGCTACTTCCATACTTTTAGATATTTGTTACAGCAGCACCCCACTTCCCAATACCAAGATTTTTATCAGTCAAGGTTCTCCACAAAAACAGAACCAATAGGGTACATATATATCTATATCTATATGCATATATCTTAAGAGATTTATTTTGAGAAATTCCCTCATATATTTGTGGGAGCTGGCAAGTCCAAACTTTGTAGGACAGGTTGGCAGACTGGAAAGTCAGGCAGATGTGAGAATTGATGTTACTATCTGGAGGCAGAATTCCTTCCTTGGGAAACCTCAGTTTTTGCTCTTAAGACCTTCAACTGATTAGATAAGGCCCAACCACATTATTCAGGGTAATCTCCTTAAAGTCAAATGATCGTAAATGTTAATCACATCTACAAAATACCTTCACAGCAACATCTATTAGTGTTTGATTAAATAACTGGTTAGCCTAGCCTAGTCAAGCTGACAAATAAAACTATCCATCACATCTCAAAAGTCAGACTTGGTCACATTCTGTCATGAATTATCAATATGTAGCTGATTCTTTTTTTTTTTTTTTTTTGTTGAGACAGAGTCTCACTCTGTTGCCCAGGCTAGAGTGAGTGCCGTGGCGTCAGCTTAGCTCACAGCAACCTCAGACTCCTCGGCTTAAGCGATCCTACTGCCTCAGCCTCCCGAGTAGCTGGGACTACAGGCATGCGCCACTATGCCCGGCTAATTTTTTCTATATAGATTTTTAGTTGTCTATATAATGTCTTTCTATTTTTAGTAGAGACGGGGTCTCGCTCAGGCTGGTCTCGAACTCCTGACCTTGAGCAATCCACCCGCCTCGACCTCCCAGAGTGCTAGGATTACAGGCGTGAGCCACCGCGCCCGGCCTGTAGCTGATTCTTTATAGGCTCAAAGTATTCCTTAATTATGCTTTTATTTATAAGTTTTATGCTTCACACTTAGCCAGAAGCCTCTTGTATTTGTTTTGTTTCATATGCTTGCTTTATGCTACATATGATTTTGAAAATGCACTATATTAAATACTCTTCTTTGGGGTATCATGCCTCTATGTAAAACATATTGCTTATTTTTTGCATTAAGAAAAGCATTTTGAATTTTAAAATTTTCTTTAATGAAATTGAGTTGTTTTAATCAGAGGAAGTTTTCACACCTACTTGATTGCTTATATGATATGGTGCAACATTAGGGCTGGCAAAATGCCAATCACAAGGCTGTGCACTTGCTTGCTAAGGTCTTACGGTAATAAGAGACACAAGAGTGGATGCATATGATAGAGGGAGTCCTAGGCTATCCATTAGAATCACCTGGGGAGCTTTTAAAAATGCCACACCAATTAAATCAGAAGGGCTAGGGGGGATAGCCAGTATTTTTTATAGCTCCCCAGATGTCATGGTTTTAAAATATATCCACAAATTCTTTGTTACTCTTTTCTTCAAGAAGTGGAAATTAATCCCCACCCCCCTACTTGAGAGTGGGCTGGACTTAGTGGCTTGTTTCTAATAAGAGAATATGGTGGTTGTGACTGTGTGTGATTTCCAAAAGTAGGTCACAAAATACATTGAGACTTCTTTTTGGCTCTCTCTTTTGGATCACATGCTTTGAGGGAAGCCAGCCACCATGCTATGAAGACACTCAAGCAGCCCTAGGGAGCATCCCACATTGCAGACCTGAGACCTCCTGCAAACAGCCAGCAAGGAAGTGAAGCCTTTGTGATGGTTAATTTTATGTATGAACTTGACTAGGCCAGATATTTGGTCAAATATTTTTCTGAGTGTGTGAGGGTGTTTTTGGATGAGATTAACATTTGAATCAGTAGACCGATTTGACAAGAGGGAACTCCTCCTGCTTGACTGCTTGAACCGGGACATTGGTCTTTTTCTACCTTAGAACTTGAACTGAAATGTTGGCCCTTCTGGGATCTTGAGCCTGCCAGCTTTTGGACTAGAACTGACACTACCAGTTCTTCTAGTTCTCAGGTCTTTGGCCTTGAACTAGAACTACACGATTGGGTCTCCTGAGTCTCCAGCTCATTGGCTGCAGAACTTCTGACTTCTCAGCCTTCATAATTGTGTGAGCTTATTCCTTGTAATAAATCTCTCTCTCTCTCTCTCTCTCTCTCTCTTTTTATACACACACACACACAGACACACACACACAGTATTGGTTCTGTGTCTCTTGAAAACCCTGACTAATATAGCCTTCTGCCAACTGCCATGTGAGAGAACCATCTTGGAAACCCCAGTCAAGCTTTCAGATAACTGCAACCTGAGCTGATACCTTGACTGGCAACGCATGAGAGATGCTTACTCCTAGCCAAGCTACTTCCACATTCCTGACCTACAGAAACTGTGTGATATAATAAAGGCTCATTGTTTTAAGCTGCTAAATTTTGTGGTAAAATTTGTTACACAGCAATAGCTTGCCACTACACTAGGTGATTCCAATGCATAGCCAAGCTTAAAGAGCACTGCCTTAGGGTTCTTTCAGTTCAAAGGGATTTGACCACTTATTTGTATCATAAGGCAATTGTCAAATGTCTAGCTGAAGCAACAGATCTGTACTGCTAACTCTTCTTTATTCCTTAATATTTTCTGGTTTCATCCTCATGTCCCATCACACTCTCTACTAGCAAGCTTCATGACTGCATTGATCTGCCCCTTTCCTCTAGGCACTCAGAATTGACTTTCCAGATCAATAATTCTGTTCTCTTACATTTGTGGTGTAGATATCTTTGTGTTTGGGATATAATATTGTTCTAAATTTCTCTGCTTGTTTGAACTTTTCCCCTTGATTTTCAGAAGAAAATTTCACAGGAAAAATAACAGAAGCCATTAGACACAAATTCCCTCAATTGTCTTGTAATTAAACTGTATTTGCATGGAATCTTTTGTCTCCTCTAGCTGTTATTCTTGAAGAGTCATGTTCCCTTTTCATAAGTGAATCTTTCCACGTGTGCATCACATTCTCTTCCCTCTCCTCAAGATCTGGCCTGCATCTTCACCCTCTCCCTCTCTTCTGGCTTCTTCTCATTGAAACTACTCACACATGAATTGATCATGTAACTAAAAAGATTTATACCCCCATAACACTTTGAAATAAAAAAAAATAAAAAGAAACTACTCACAATTTTAAACCATTAAAGATTGGCCTGTCTCCCCAGACAAACTGTAGTCTTCTGGAAGGCAAGGGCAGTGTCTTATTAATGAAGGTGCATTGAATATATGAGTGAATGCATTAATTTTGAAAATACTGCAACATTTAATGGAGTATAGTGTTACTCTTCTTCAATATCTACCTAAAAATTTGTATTTCATGTTGTCAAAAAGAAAAACTAAGATGAAAGTTAAAGCCTTTTCTCCAAAGATGTAATAGAAGAAGCAATCAAATATACCAGATTTAAAGTAGAGCTGTATCTGGCTGGTGGTCAGCTACCCATTTGGTTACCTAATGGCCACACCATTTACAGCATCATATTGAAATTGGGAGGCTGGAGATCCAAGATATCCTTTCTCTTATTGCTGCCTAAGTGTTCTTGACTTTTTATTTTGTAAATTCAGAAAGATACATTCACGCAAAGAGCCTAATGAAATTTCCCCCGGGAAGCCAAGTAACAGCCATTGTCAAGTGGGAAAATCACTGTAGCAGGGTGGCCCCCATCCCTCTCAATCATACCCTTTATTACATTCCCCTTTTGGTATGTAAACTACAAACTACATTGGATTTTTCTATCACACCCAATATCATGCCTATTCTCTCCTCACTCTATAGGCTTTTTCTGGATGAGCCGACCTACTGCCATGACTGTATGACTTAGAAAATGTCAGCAAGACAGGAAAAAGCATGGACTTTGCATTTCGTGAGAGTTAGTTGAATCCTGGTTCTTCTGTTTACTAGCTATGTGGCTTCTGGGAAGTTGCTTGATCTCCCAGAATCTCAGGGTCCTCATCAGTAAAAATAATGTACAGCTCAGAGTTGTCATGGACGTTAAATGAGATAATTTTGAAAAACATTTATTATGGTGCAATTTCATTGCCTTCCATGTTCATGGATGACTTTCAAATATATGTAGCCCCACTTTTCTCCTTAGATCCAAACCCATGATTCCAACTTAAGCTCTCATTCCTAAGCAACCACTGATCTATGTTCTGTCTCTGTAGGTTTGCCTATTCTGGGCATTTCATATAAATGGAACCAAATAGAACCATATACAATATCTGGTCTTTTATAATTGGCTTCTTTCACTTAGAATAATGTTTTAACAGTTTATCCATGTTGTAGTATTATCAGAACTTCATTCCTTTTAGGGCCCAATATATTATAGGTTTTGAATTGAACTTTTAAAGACTTCAATTTTTTACAAATCAATAAGAAATTTTCAATGTTAAAAAATATACATTGATTTACCTCCTTGTAAAAATACAATTGCTTAGCTTATTGAAATAAAGAGAAATTCCAACAGGTAAATATGAAAGATGAATTGATTAAGTTATATCCCACTAAAATACTAATGTGACTTATAATTGAGTAATTCATTTGTAAATGTGGAATTAGCCACAAATTCCTCTTATTTTCTTTTATTTGATTTTATAGTTGGCATGGGACACTACAGAAACTATAAACTCAAAACATGATAAGGGACTATATAAAGTAATAAATCAGATTTCAGAATAAAATCTCCGTCAAAGAATTATGATAACATCTCTACCATGAAATAAAACTAATGCCTTCTACTTTGGAAATTTTGTGAAGAAGGATCAAAAATTGTCTTACAATGTATCTTAGGATGTATGTAGTAATGAATGTGTGTTAGGCGACATTTTACGCTCCTTGTCTAACAACATAAAACCTAAATGTCACATTTTCTTTTTTAATTTACAGTATTATAAGTAGAAATATTATTTATGACAAATGTCTAGGTTACTTCCAACCTATTTCTTGTGTTTTTAATTCTTGATAAATTACAACGCCTTTTAAAATAAGACAACATATTGAATTTTTGAATTGAATTTTTTAAATGGTACATTGATTTTGAAACCCAGCCCCTGCTTTCAGTTGGCTAACAGGGTTTAATGTCTATATTCATTCCAGAAAATTGCTTCACTTCAGGGAGGAACATGTCAGCCAGGTGGGGAGGGAGAGTCAGTTTCTAATCAAAGTAGGGCATGAGAAAGGCATCCATGGACAGCTTTTGCTCTTTCTTCAGATCAAACTTATTTAGCATCTTGAAAAAAATCCTCTCACTAATTTGTGCACATATTTCTTTTGAGATTGATGCTTTTGGAAGGAAAGTACAAAATGACAGTGTCTGAGAGCAGTGCTTTTAGCAAGATATTCCTGACCCAGTTAAAGAATCTCAAATTTCAGGCAAAAACTAATGCTCCCAATTTTCTTGGCAGTTATATGATACATTTTTAGTGAATTCATTACAATTTTTAAAGCTTTTCCAATAGAAAAAATTATGAATATAAATGTAAGATTTTTAGGTGTGACACAGTTGTCATCCATCTTTTTGTTTTTGTCATTTTCACCCAAAAGGAATAGAGGCTGTTCTGGAAATCAAGCTGTTAAAATGTCTTAACAAATGTAATTGCTTCATATAAAAAAGGACATAGAATCTCAATGGCTGCCTTAGGAAGTAAAGGTATATTAACAGTTGAGAGAAGAATAGGAGGGTCTATCATTGCTTCAAATATAATGAACACATAGGAAAAAAACCCTTGTAACCATTACAGGTTGTAACTTTCTTGCTCTTTCTTCAGGGAGAGCTTAGAAACAACAGGCTAATCTCTCACCCCAACATGTCCACCGCCTGTGGGCTCCATAGCAGGTGTCTTTGGTGCTTATGTCACCTCCCTTGCCTGCTTGTAATTTCAGCCACAGCTGTGTTGCACAGTTCCTCACATGCTCATGTTCTGCAAGCAGTGTCTATTAGTTTGCTAGGGCTGTTGTAACAAAGTGCCACAAACTGAGTAACTTACTCAACAGCAATTTCTTGTCACCAGTCTGGAAACTACAAGTACGAGATCAAGGTATTAGCAGCTTACAGTCCCTCCAAAGGTGCTAGGGAAGGATCTGTTCCCATCCCCTCTTGTGTCTTCTGCTAGTTTCTTGGCTTGTGCAGCATAACTCCAGTCTTCACATTCTCCTTGTGTGTGTGTATCTGTGTCCACATTTTTTTCTTTTTATAAGGACATCAGTCATATTTGATTAAGACCCACCTTAATGACCTCATTTTATTAATAACTTGATTATGTCTGTAAATATCCTGTTTTTAAATAAGGTCACATTCCAAGGTACAGGGGGATTAGGATTTCAACATATGAAGTTTGGGTGGACACGATTCAACCCATAACAGTGCCCCACCGTAAATTCATACTTGCTTTTTGTTTCTTCACCTTCTCAAAGCTAAAGCTGTGGATGCCAATTGGGCTTTGACGGTGAGGTTGTTGACATCTTTGGGAGCAAACCTCAATTAATCAGGGATGGGATCCAGTGAAAAAAAATCACTAGCCTCCTTTCCTTTGGAATTCTGGGAGGTATTCTGTCTTTTCTCAGAAGTCCTGGTGGCACTGGGCCCTAATTTCTACAGTAACCCCATCAACTACCCTGATACTGGCTTTCTCCCCCATCTCACTGTCCTTTTCTCTTAGCACAACTTCTTGGAATCCTCACTCAAACAAATGACCAACATTCTTCTGGGATTATTTCCTTGTCTCAGACTCTGCTTTTGAGAAAATCCAAACAATCTGCTTTTGTTCTTCAGTAGGAAAACTAAGTGATCCCCCATAAGATTGCATTTCAATTTAAGTTATACATGATAGTAGTAAAACTTGGCCCATCTCGCTAGTATGATTATAGCGGACACATAAAAAATATAACTTTGTTACTGAAAATGGGAGATTCTACTCCCATTTTAGCAGGTGAGAAAACTGAAGCTCAGAGAGTATAACAGATAATACAAGAAGTTAAAAACAGATGGGGCTAGAACTTAAATTCTCTGATATCTAAATTAGCATTTTTCCTACTGCACATTTAACTCCTGCTACCAGGAATATTTCATTTGTTAATAAATGTTCCTTTCAGAGAGTGTTTTACAAGCTTTTAAGGTAATGGAATTTAAATTTCTTAAGGACAGGGAAGATTTCTATTTATATTTGTGACAAATAGGGCTATGTCTTTCATATGTGGGTCCTAAATAGATACAATGTTAACTCCATAATAGCAGGGATTTTTGTCTAGTGTATTCATTCACTCACTGATGTATCTCAACAACCTAAAATAGTACCTGGCACATAGTAGTCATTCATTAAGCATTTGTTGAATGAAAAAATGAATGCATACCTGCTTATAAGTAATTGTTTTGCCTTTTATGCCTTTTATTAGAGGGACATATAAAATCTATTAATAGCACAATTCTACATATCAAAGAATGTTTTAGATTATTTATATATATCCATGATCTAATTAAATCCTTATGATGTCCCTACAAGGTAAAGAAACTGAGGCTTAGAAGAACTTAGTAACAATTCTTAGTTACTATCACAGTATCACAAAGCTAATGATTGGCCCAACCATGTCTTCACCATGTTACCTCTGATAAGCATAATATAAATAACTGCAGTGTCAGTGCTATAAAAAATGAAGACACAAGGAGCTCTAATCACCACCCATATAGTAAGCAATCATCTTGCAAACATAAACAGAAAAGTGAAGAACTCATTCCAAGCTATTTCCAAACACTGAGTGTGATGGAGCATGATGGCTTCTCATAAAACCAGAAAGACAACATTTATTTCTCCCTGTTGGGTTATGATAAGTCTGTTGGGAGTGAATTTTATTAAGCTGAAATTACTTTCGTTGTTATAATTCCTTATATTATTAAGTGCCATTATTAATTGTTGACTTTCTTTGTACAATTTGTTCTTTCTGAAAAAATAACATTCTACTAAACAATGATAAGCAAATCTCTTCCTTGTGAAAGTGTGGGCTCCCTTTGATAGCCTGAGACAATATACTGCAGAGTCAGGGGCACTGGAGTCCACTGTATGGCTTTGACAAGTTCCTTATCCACTCTAAATGTCAGGTTTTCCATCTATAAGATGGGATCAAAAAAGTACTTAGCTCATAGTGTTGTGGTATTAAATGAAATAATGAAATCAACGTGCTTTCCATAGGACCTAGCTCTAAATGTAAATAGCCAAATATTACCACCACCACTACCACCATCATCATATTGAAGAATGACACAATACTGTTATTTGTGTGGAGAAAGGTCACCTTTGCTGGGTTAGGGATAGTTTCCCCGGGTCTGTAGACACAACATGGAAGGTGAAAATTGCCACGATGATCTGAGTTCCTTCTTATGTGATTTAGGGCCACACCATCCCCTACAAGCTATACTCTCCAGTATGGTAGTCATTAGGCACATGTGGCTCTTCAGTATTCCAAATGTGGCTAGTGCAACTGAAGACATGAATTTTTAATTTTATTTAATTTTCACGTGTTTAAATTGAACATTAAATAGCCATGTGTGGCTAGTGGCAACCAGAGCAGACAGCACTGTGCTTTGTCACACTGAGGCGGGAGCTTTGCAAACCTTTGCCAGCTGATGCCCTGTTAGACTCTGTCAGTAGGGAGCCCTAGAGGGAGACATCAAGGATGGAAGCAGGAGAAGGGACTTGCTCCCTTCTGTCCACCTCTTGCCTGTTAGTGTCACCACAGCTATGGTTCTTCACTGTGACAGTGGAAGCTGGTTCCCATAATTGCCACATTCTTCCCAGAACTAGCTTAATTGTATCCCTCAGAGATATCAGGACCAGCTGGGCAATACCCCCTCCTCAGAAATCTGGGTCCCAATTCTGCGGGGCTCATCCTCCAAACCATTAAGTTCCAATAACCCTAACCTCTTACATAGTAGTGGTGGGTTGCTGCTTCAGTTTCCTCTGTTTGTCTTTTCAGTTCTCTGACAACAAACATTTCAATCAAGTCTCCATATTAAATCCTTTCTGTTAAAATATTTCATATGATGTCTGTTTTCCTGCCTGGATCCCATACAGGCTTCCTGGAATCTCAGTCCCTGTGGGGCACATTTCTGCCACTGCTTGGCTGCTTGAGTAGAATACAGCTTAGGCCCAGGACTTCCCCTAGCATGTCTCTCTGACAGTCTAGCCAGATTTCTCCCTTTTTTTTCCCCTGCCAATTCTTGATTGCATTTTTAACTAAAAATGTTTAAGTTTTACTTTAATCATACCTCTCTCAACTTCTGTTTCTATTGCTTTTCTCACTGGATCTTAGTTTTGTAATCTTGTATTAATTTTCCATTTTTCTTTAAATTGGGTTTTTAATTATTATTATTTTTATGTTGTGTTTTGGTTTTCTCCTATCTTATTCTTGGTTTCCTCATTTAAAGTCTTATCTGTTTCATTTATTTTTCCTTTATGTTATTTATATTAACTGGGTTCATAAAAAATTTTAAAATAGACAAATTAATTTCTTTTCATCTTAATTTATAGATTTAGGTTTATTAGCCTCTTTTCTTTTTTAATTTTCATTTATTTTAGTTGACAAATAATAGTTGTATATATTTGTAGGGTACAATGTGAAGTTCGAGCTATGCATACATTGTATAAATATTAAATCAAGTTAATTAACATATCCAACACCTCATCCACTTATCTTTTGTTCTTGTGGTAAAAATGTTTAAAGTCTACTCTTTCAGCAATTTTGAAATATACATTAACTATGATCATAATGCTGTGCAATAGATCACTAAATCTTATTCTGTCTAACGGAAACTTTGAACCCTTTGATCAACACCTCCCTTTTCCACAAGCTCCCACCCCCACACCTTAGCAACCACCATTGTACTCTTTGTTTCTATGAGTTTGACTTTTTTAGATTCCACATATAAGTAAGATCATGCAGTAGTTGTCTTTCTGTGCCTGGCTTATTTCACTTATATTTGCTTCTTTTTTTGTTCTTTTTGTTTCATAGATGTTTGAAATGACTTCTTTTCATAAGGATGGCAAGAACTGAGTGAGTCTCAAGGGGCACTGGTAAGAGAACACTTTAAACGCTGAGGAAAATGGAGGTTTGCCTCCCTCTCACTTCCTCACATCTACTTCTCTGTCTCCCCCTAATGGAGCCCCCAGCCTAAGTAAGGAAGGTTCTCCAAAGAAATTTACCATGTAGTGACCGAGGCCATACAAAAGTTAACTCTCCTCAGAGTCACACTCTGCATTTTTCCTTTGACCCATTTCCTTCACTGGAACACTTGTGCATGCTGACATTTCACATCATTTGACTCACTGAGCTCTAAATCCATGGTCTATGAAATATATTATCATTGGATTCTAGACAGATCCTTCTGGTGTCACGTCATAAACGTAGAGAGATTGGCACTAGGGGGCAAGGCTGACCCCATGGTGATCTCAGGTGGCAGTGAACTTCTCAATACTAGTGGAGGCCTGATGGAGATTGTGCTTCCTGCCTACTAACTATGAGGCTCTTTCTCCTCATTTTCCTATCAGAGACATGGAAAGTTTCCTTTTAAGAGCACTTTCCTCAGCTTCCTTCCCTTGTCGTGAAGGCCAAAGAGAGACTGAGTGGAATGGGCATTAGCACAAATAGGGGTTTAAACCTAGTTTATTTCCTTTGGGGAGGTTCTTTCATTTGTCAGTTTCTGTTCTTGGCAACTGATGGTTAGAAGAGCCAGGCCACACCGATTTTAGATAATGGGTCCATGATGCCACAGTCCCCACCTAGGAGTCAGGAAAAGTTCTCTCAGCATATCCGAGGTGCTAGGGCAAGGCTTTTTAAAACTTTTTACCATTGCCGTTGTAATAGATGCTGCTGTGCATCATCCAGGTTTCCCTTCAAAACTAAAGCGCTCATTTCTCCCATCTGCTGGGTGCTGGTGGCTGACAGCTTACAGCAGAAGCCCTCTTTGGGAATTGCCCTTGGCCGAAGAGGGCCACTTACCCAGTGTATCACACCCCTTCCCTAGGGACGGCTACAGTCCTTGGCTAGTTGATGTAGGTGTATAAAGGCCCAGCCCCCTTGCCTCAAGGCAGGACAGTTTAACACATTGACTGCCATGTGAATTGTATTTAACTCAGGCTAGTTTTGAGCCTGGGGCTGCGGGAAGCAAAACCCTGCAGTTAGTTCATGAAAATCTTACTTGTTGATGTTCTTATTGTTACAATTAATATTGACAATTTAATTCTAAAAACGTGGATTGCATCGCATATAACTCACGCACAGAAAACAATAGAAAAATAACAAATTAGAAAGGATCGTTTTGTTTTAATAAAACACCATGGCCCCAGGGGAAAATTTTCTTTTTCTAGTGTGGCAGTCAATGTGTTAAAGGAGCATCTGAGCTTCAGAACCCTCCACTTGGGTTCAGCTGAGGCCACTGTTGTGAGTACATTGCAACTAGCTTCTCTTTGAGCCCAACCCTGCTTTCCCTCAGACCTTTATAGGTGTTCTCAAGAGCATGCCTATAGCTAAGAGGTGTGGTGCCAGGAGTGTTCTGGGGAAGAATACTCTAAAATGGGATCATCCACCAGCTTGCTAGCAACCAGAGCTCCATCACTGGGGGGAGGTGAATGTCAGACAGCATCTGGCCTTGCGAGTGTTAGAACTGTGATGGGAAGTTTTTACCTCCTGCAGCCAACCAGCAGATAAAAAATGGTCCAGCAGATAAAAAATGGTCCTGTCACAACATAAGCCTGCCGGGAAAGTGCAGGCCTTCCAAGGGAGAATGGGGACTATACCCAAAAGTTGTTGCAGGATCTAGTCAACATATGCCGTTAGGAGCCAGAGGAGGACTATGCTACTGGATTTTGTGGGTGCTGGATTGTGGTGGAGGGAACAAAAGGTTGGATCAAAAAGAATGTACTGATTTAGGAGTACCCTCCTGTGATGCAGGATTTAACACTCTGGCAAGGACATCAGGAGACCATGCTGACACCCACAATTAGGATAGCTCTTGGAGGCTCAGAGAAAGCAATGGCCTGCACCAAGTCAAATGAAAATGGCGGAATTGCCATAGCAGATGGTGTAAGAAGGAGGGGTCATAAAGTTCAGAGAAATGGACACACTAGCCTGGATAGACTGTGTAGGGTTAGAAAACCCAGCAGTTAATTATGTTCCTAATCCCCAAAACCTGCAAATATGTTACCTCACATGGCAAAAGGGACTTTGCAGATATGATTACGTTAATGATCTGGAGATGGAAAGATTATCCTGGATTATCTGGGTGGGTCCACTGTCAATCACAAGATCTTAATGAGAGGGAGGCAGGAAAGTCAGAAAAGGAGATGTGAGGACAGAAGCAGAGGTCAGAGTTTGCTGACTCTGAAGATAGGGAAGGGGCTATGGGCTGAAGAATTCAGGCAGCCTCTGGAAGCTGGAAAAGGCAATGGAATGGAGTTTCCCCTAGAGTCTCCAGAAAGGAACATTGCCTGCCAACACCTTAATTTTAGCCCAGTGAGACCTATTTCAGACTTCTGACCTCCAGAAATGTAAGAGAATACATTTGCATTGTTTTAAAAGTCACTCAGTTTGTGATAATTTGTTATGGCTACAATAGGAGACTAATACTGATATAGACATGTATTACTAACAGCACATAGGCATGCCTTGGCATTTGTAGCTGTTACATTCATGGCAATAGGAGCAAGTATCCAACCACTCCAGGATATCTTTTCAATGCTCTAGCATTTTCATATTGAAATGTGTATTGTTTTATTGTGAATTACATTCTTTTTTATTCTTCCTTTATATGTTCTTCCCTTTTGGGTTCAACATCCTCAAGATCTATTCCCACAAATGTCCCCCTGATTTTTGCTCTCATAATTTAACAAATTCCAATACATCCTCCATTGTATAAGCCTTCTCTTCCCTAGTTTGATTCCACACTTGAACCCCTTCCAGAGCATGCTAAAATGTGATTATGGTTATTGACTGAGTGATAATAACTGGTGGGGTACAAATTACTTTATTCTACAAATGAGTACACTCAGGCCAGGAAGTAACCATTTCTTTAAGCAAGGGCAGGAGGACTGCTCTGCAGGCCCGGGAAGCTCAGTGAGTGTTTCATAGAGCAGTTAAGGATTTAGGGGACTCCTCAGAGCATTCCCTATATCTCCATTCAAACTTCTGGGACTGTACTCTTTCCAGGTCACTGCCTTTGCTCACATCAAAGACTTGGCAGGGCAATGAATTCAACTGATACTGTAATTCAGCAAGCAAACTTGGATTTGATCAGACTCAAAGTTTGAGTTAGATGTTTGGATATTTCATTCCTGATGCTGTAAGAGATAAAATAGTTTTTAAAGCATAGTTATAGAAAATTTTTGATTCTAATCTGTGCCTTGAAGTAAAAATTTAGACATATGAGGTTTTTGTTCTCCACGCTTTTAAGTTTCACACTGCCGTCAGGAGCAGCTGTCCAACTTAATTAACTGTTTCAGCCCTGCCTAGTTTGAACTGCTGGGTTCCTATATCAGGTTATGGACATGAGGTTCAGTGCATTTTTCTTCCTTGCTACTCAGAGTATGGTCTACAAACCAGAGCACGGATATCCCCTAGGAACTTGTTAGAAATGCAGCAACTCAGGCTCCATTCCAGACCTGCTAAATCAGAATTTGCATTTTAGCAAGATCCCCAGGTGATCTGTATGCACATTAATGTCTGAGGAGCATGTGCCATACTATCTTGGCCAGGTAAACATGGCTGACTTCTAAATTTAGCTTCTCACTATCTCCTGGCTTTGCCTTCTTCCCCATGGCTTTCAATTTGGAGCGTCAAATGCTGGCCCTAGCCTCAACATCCCCTATATCCTCTCAGATTTAGACCTAGGAGGAAAGAGCACTGTTCTTTCTCCAAGAATCCCTAGAAAAAGGCTAATTGCCTCTATAGTTCCAACTGGATCACACATTATTCTTGAACCAATCACTGTGGCCAGAGAAATGAGATACATTGACCATGGTCAGAGGCTCCAATATTATACCAAGGGGTGAGGTCCAGTCAGAAACATCCAAGGAACATTGTCCAAGATTAATTGATGGGATGTCCCAAGAGAATATCTAAGGGCTTGGTGAATACTGTTTTACCAGAAAGGTAAATAAATCTGGGCAGACAAAACAGCAGATGTTCCCTATGCATTTCCCATTGGGTTTTTATGACAGCTCCCACTGACAATGAGTTCTCTTTCCTGGTGGGCTCTGCCCCATCTTTGAATTTCGTGACCAGCCTGTGCAAGAGCAAGACCCCATCTCTACAAAAAATAGAAAAATTAGCTGGGTGTGTGCTTGTAGTTGCAGCTGCCCGGGAGGCTGGGCAGGAAGACGGCTTGTGCCCAGGAGTTTGAGGTTGCAGTGAGCTATGATGACCCCTCTATTCAATTTGGGGCAGTGATATCTCCCTTCATTCTCTTTTGAGTAAAGGATTGGGGCTGCAGGCTGACACTATCTTATTGCTCTTCCTCCCAGAAAGTTGTTGAGATTCATCCTTTACTGCATGAGCAGTGCCCTCCTCAATGTTGGTGACCTCATCTAAAAAGCCACAGACTCACCTACACTTAGGAACTGTTCAAAAACATTCTACATTGGTCCATTTAGAACTGCAGTTGTAAGTTTTGATTTCAGGTGTTTGCTTTCCAGTCCATGACCAACATTGATTTCCTGGTATGTAGTCAGTTGACTGAGGCCCCAAGGATGGCTTTCTTCTGAGTTTTTAACTTTACAGCCCGTGAGTGACCCAGATTTTATAATATTAATCCTCTAAAATTTGTGATTTTAGGCCCCCAGAGAAATAGAATATCAGAGAAATAAAAAGGTAATTACCATCTGTAGCAAACACTTCTTTTTTTTGAGACAGGGTCTTGCTCTGTTGCCCTAGCTAAAGTGTAGTGGCTTCATGATAGCTCACTGTAACCTCCAACTCCTAGGTTCAAGCAATACTCCTGCCCAGCCTCCTAAGTGGCTGGGACTACAGGTGCACGCCCAGCTAACTTTTCTATTTTTTATAGAGACAGGGTCTTGCTCTTCTTCAGGCTGGTCTCAAACTCCTGACCTCAAGCAATCCTCCTGCCTTGGCCTCCCAAAGTGCTAGGATTACAGGCATGAGCCACCACACCTGGCCCTGTAACAAACACTTTTTGTTCCTTGTGCCATATCCCTTTGGCCCATTTGTGATGGCTGATGCTACTCTGGTGGAAAGTTCCTAGGCTGGCCAGCAGCATCCCATCTTGAGTTCTTGAAATACCTCTTCTTCACTTTTCTGCCTCAGGGCTTTTGCCAAAGCAAAGGAAGCTTAAATGACACACAGATGGGGCAACCTAAAATGAAAGGACTGTAGTCAGCAAATAATGACCTTAGCCTCCCATCCTTCAGAGAGGAATTTCTGAAGCACCTTCTACCAGTTTCTCAGAGGGTCTCCAATGGGATAGAATGCAGTCACCCTCAATAACCAACTCAGTTACACACACTTTGTTAGCTTTTCTTTCTTGATCTCTTTCTTTCTCTCTCTCTCTCTCTCTCTCTCTCTCTCTCTCTTCATGTTCCCTCACTCCTGCTTCCTGAGGCTACCTCCCAAATAAATTATCCACACTCAAGCCCTTGCATCATCCTTGCTTTGGGGAAACTCAAGATTGGGATACCAGGTTCTAGGGCCAAATCTGGCCCACTATCTGTTTTTATATGGCCTACTTGTGAACTAAGAATGGTTTTTACTTTCTTAAATGATTGGGGAAAAAACAAGAATATTTTGGGACATGTGAGAATTATATGAAAATCAAATTTCAATGTCCATAAAGTTTTATTGAGAAACAGACGTGCCCATTAGTTTATGTGCTTTTGAACTGCAATGCAATGTTGAGTAATTGCAACAGAAACCATCTGGCCGCAAAGCCTAAAATAATTCCTATCTCGTTCTTTACAGTAAAAGTTTTCTGATCCTTGATTTAGGCAATAAATGTTAAATTAAAATTGAATTGTAATGTTATTAATCAAGTATAGACTGAACCCTAACCTCCTATGTTACACCAAAATAATTTCTTTCATACTTGCAGATTTTTAAAAAATATCTGAATACTTTTATTATGTATTTTTCAAGTCCTAAGCTCATAGAAGACAGTGTGTGCTTAATCATCTTTGAGTACTGCCTGGTATATTCATATGCTTAATGTCTTTTTTTTATTTTTTTATTTCAGGAAATTATGAGGGTACAAACATTTTGGTTACATGTTATGACTTTGCCACATCCCAACCATGATTTGAGACATGCCCTTCCCCACCTACAACACTCACTGTATCCATTAGTTGTGAGTTTACCCACCCCCAACCCCCCACCCCCAAAGAATATTACTACTGTGTGAGCATGTTAGTGCTGATTAGTCAGTGCCAGTTTGATGGCGAGTACATGTGGTGCCTATTCTTCCATTCTTGTGATACCTCACTTCGGAGTATGGGCAAATAATAATTTCTTTCAGAATGTTTTAGACATTTAAAAAGTTTAATAGACTTTCTACTTGACTGTCATTCATGACTTGCTTTTTAGACCTCAAAGATTTAATGCTGCAGGAAACTCTTCTGTTTATTGTACGGAAAATAGACTTAAAAAACCCAGAAAATGATTTTAATATTTAACTTTAATATTTACTTTTGAATAGCCTATTTAGTGTTTGACACATAGTAGGGAATATTTAATAATAAACAGACAAAAAATGACCATACCTTTTCTGAGATACCAAGTAGTTCTCCTGTTTCATGTTAGAAAATTAGCTTTTTATAGAGACAAGTATTTCATTTTGTAAAATAAGTGGTCCCAAGCCTCAGGAAAACAAGTCTCCTTTTTATGGTTGGCCATAATCACGGTTCAAAGTCATTTGATCTATTCATGTATTTCTGGAGCACGAAGCCCCTTTATACACAGAAAGTAATCAACACCTAAGAATTTTTCATTTTCCTTTATTACATTTTGCTGTACTTGCAAGTTCCCCATTACTTAGTAATACACTTGGAAAATGTCCAATAAATTATGTTTAGTATCAACTGAGGTTTGTTAATGTAGCTGATTCTATTTCATGCGGAATGCTCTCTGTTACTGAAAAATCATTAATAGTGTTCCATTGCTCGCAGGATACATTCAAATTCCTTAGTTAGACTCATCTTGGGTACAGCCCATCTCTCTGACTTTATTTCCCACTATCATCCAGTCCCCACTTCCCTGTCTTTTCTGAGTCTTAAACACCCACTATCTTAGTCCATTTTGTGCTACTATAGCAAAATACCTGAGACTGGGTAATTTTTTTTTTCTGGGGAAGAATACAATTTTATTAAAGTTTCGTGTTTTGTCTTAAATACTCATGCACATTTTTATCTGCTCTTAATTACTTTGTTCCTAGAAAACAGTCTCAAAATAATGAGTTAAATTATAGGCAGTTCTCATGTTGCATGGTTCCTATATGCACAAATTTCAGTTACTATGGTTTACTTAAATTACATTAGTCTCCCCCAATATTATTTAAAGTTCAGTTACCACAGGATTTGAACTATGAGTACTTGCATAAAATAGTAGTAGCTGCTAGCCCTTCAGTTCACAAATCACTATGTAAATAACAGGTGTACATCATGATTAGTGACCTGTCACATCACTTCTTGCAAAGTCAATGATTAGCCACTGTGCATGTTAGTCACTTTACATACAGTTTGCAAAGCATGTAATTGTGTTGCCTCCTTGTCTCCCAGTGATAAACTAATGTGATATTTTACAAAAATGGATAATTGAGAGAGAGAATTAGCAAACAAAGGTAAAAGTGCAATAATGAAACAAAAAGCAATGATGCTAGAAGTGAAATTTGAATCGAACATAAATGGGGTTAGAAAAGAAATAGCCAATTGTGGAAATGTTGACACTGCCACCATTCAAGAGACTCCAGATATGCAGCCAGAGGAACTTAGGGAAGGTGAACTTATTATCAACATGAATTTGGAAAGTAGTTGTAACGACAAGATTGAAGAAATCCCAGACTATAGGGCACTGTCAGAAAACTCCATATTAAAAGAATTCTTGGAGATATTTCACAACATTGAAAGCACAAAGGATGAAATCTTAGAAGCTCATGTAAAGTTAGAATAAAGGAATATGACAATTCACCAAGGCACAGAAAAATGCTTGCTGCATGTTGTAAGTTATACAATGAGGAGTCAAGACTAGTTCAAACTACTCGTGCTAAGTTTCTACTAAGAAATAAAACACTTTAATTCTCAATGCTTCTGATATTTTTAAGTTACAGTGTACTAAATAAATATTAGTTTTACTATTTAGTCATTTCCTTAGACATTTCTAACCAATAGTAAGAGTTTTTAATGTGTTCACAAAAATTATTAAAGATCACAGAACAATCATAATTTTTACCATTGATTACTGTGATTGCTTTGCACAGTTTCAAGTTGCACAGTAATATTTACAGTTTCATAATACCATGCAAAGTGAGGACTGTGCTTAACTTTTTGCTCGCCACAGTTATTAAATAGAATTCCTGTTCTAGAAAGTCACATCAGTTTTTCTGGAGGTGTACATGCTATAATGTGAGAAGCTAGGACTAGACAGAGAGATGATGTTTTGTTTCATGGTCCCCCAAGGATTGAAGAAGGGTCACTTCCTTTCTTTTAGAACACTCAATGGGCCTTGAAATCTGTATTTCATATGTAAATACCATAAAAATGAGTTCTTATTTCCACTGAGTTTTGGGACTAGGGCTTTGCAGTATTAGTATGTGAGGTTCAGCTAATAAAATTTGACTCAACTTTTGTCACTTGCAGAAAATGTTTTTAAAACAAGGACTTAAAAGCAAAGCTTTAAATGGATGATGTTTTCTTTCTGTCTTAATTAAATCTAGGGTATGAAGTGATGGTACAGCTTTCAAAAAACCAGTTCTGATTCATGTTAACTTCTTAACATATTAGTAATTACTAATGATAAAGCTAATATTTATGAAGTACTATGTGCCAGCAACATTCTAAACACTTTAAATACATATAAATATATATACTTTCCTTTCGATTATACTGAAATTGGCTCATATGTTAGCATAAAATAAGTTAATGAGTACTATGTTTTGAGAAAAACTGTCATTTGATTTAGTTAATTATTATATGTTTCATCAGGTTTCAGTAAGTAATTTGACTTATAGAAGTCCTGTTAATATCATGGTATAACATTTTCTTGAGATTAAAGTCAGAAAATGTGAAGCTTGCCAGGGACTCTGAATTCATAATATTGATATTGGGTTAGTTATTCCAAGCTCAGTAAAGAAAGGTTTCAAAGTAGAAAAGAAGACAAAAAAAAAAAAAATAGAAAAGGCCGTCTCTTCTGTATAAACTATATTTGAACTTGGATCTAAAGACATTTTGAAATAATGAATAGGTAAATTTGAAACAATGAAACAGATGTAATGATCAAATTTTCCAGGTTTTCCAAGTTTGACTTAATTTTGTGTAGTATTTTCATTCACTAAACATATTTTTAACATGTATAAATAAATGGGATATCATTTCTATTCCTTTGGCATACCTTACCAAAAAAAAGTTAGGAGGCTGAAGATCACCCAACTCATTCCTTATCTTCAGAATATGTAGTCCCTATAACCCTCCTGGATATGTGGGTTAACTTCTTTATATTTCCTCATTGTGTTTTTTTTTAATGTAAACAGTTTTTATTTATTTTTTGTTTTATTGTATTTTTTATTTCAGAATATTACCTGGGTACAAACGTTTAGGTTACATATATTGCCTTTGCACCGCCCAAGTCAGAGCTACAAGAGTGCCCATCCCTGAGACAGTGCACACCGCACCCATTCGGTGTGAATATACCCATCCCCTCCTCCCTCCTCCCACCTGCATGACACCTGATGAATTTTACTTCCATATGTACACATAAGTGTTGATCAATTAGTACCAATTTGATGGTAAGTACATGTGATGTTTGCTTTTCCATTCTTGTGATACTTCACTTAGTAGAACGGGCTCCAGCTCCATCCAGGATAATGCAAGAGGTGCTAGATCACCATTGTTTTTTGTGGCTGAGCAGAACTCCATGATATACATATACCACATTTTATTAATCCACTCATGTATTGATGGGCACTTGGGTTGTTTCCACATCTTTGCGATTGTGAATTGTGCTGCTATAAACGTTTGCGTGCAGATGTCTTTTTTATACAATGTCTTTTGTTCCTTTGGGTAGATGCCCAGTAATGGGATTGCTGGATCAAATGGTAGTTCTACTTGTACCTCTTTAAGGTATCTCCATATTGCTTTCCACAGAGGTTGTACTAGTTTTCTGTCCCACCAGCAGTGTATAAGTGTTCCTATCTCTCTGCATCCATACCAACATTTATTATTTGGGGACTTTTTGATAAAGGCCATTCTCACTGGAGATAAGTAATATCTCATTGTGGTTTTGATTTGCATTTCCCTGATGATTAGAGATGTTGAGCAATTTTTCATAGGTTTATTGGCCATTAGTTTATCTTCTTTTGAAAAGTTTCTGCTCATGTCCTTTGCCCACTTTTTAATGGGGTTGTTTGATTTTTTCTTTCTGATTTTCCCAGAGATTGGATAATTTATAAAGAACAGAAATTAATTTTCTCACAGTTCTGGAAGCTGGGAAGTCCAAGATCAACGCACCAGCATTTGTTGCCTGATAAGGGCCTTCTTCTTACATCCTCACATGGCTAAAGGTAGAAGGGCAAGAGACAAACGCCGCATGAAGCCTCTTTTATAAGGGCCTTAATTCCATTCATGAGGGAGGAGCCCTCATTGCCTAATCACCTCTTAAAGATCCTGGCTCTTAAAACTATCACATTGGCAACACCTGAATTTTAGAGGGGATGCATTCAAACTATAGCACCCACCAAAGCCGAGTTAAATGTCCTCTTACTCTAAAATGCACTCCAACCTCCCTGACCCCCAAGTCATCTCTTTGTATGCATTGGGTTGGGTTCCCCAGAAGTAGATCCAGAGACAAGGATTTGTGCGCAAGTGATTTCTTAAGGAAGTGTTCTTAGGAAAAAATGATGAGGGAGTGGGGGAAGTAGGACAGGGAAGAATGTGATTTTTGACAACGTCCCACAAGGTTACTTCTGCCTGATCCTGCAGAGGAGTTCTGCAGTGTAAGTTACTTCTCAGCCTTTGTCTTGCTTTGAGAAACAGGAGTTGGACTTTTATATTCTCAAAGCCCTGAGTTATTGGCTAAGTCAGGGCTACTCAGGGGCAACTAGAATCCCAGGCATCATGTGCTTTCCATGCCTGGGAGCAAAGTGGCTTTAAGTGCCTAAGGGCATGTTCTGAACAAAGACACAGGATACAGGGCAGTGCAAGCAGAATCCAGGGAAAGGCATACAGAAGAGATAAGAGAAATCTTAATTTCTATCACATCATTTCCTCTAGCATATGCTTGCCATGTATCATGTACTACCTTCTATTTCCAAATACTGTTGGAAGGAGAATGCTCTGGGATTGGACCCTGGCATCCTATCCATCTGAGAGACCTTGATCATATTACTATATTTCTCTTAGTTTCATATTGTGCTTTTTAAAATGAGTGTGGTTCTGGGAAGCTAGCACACAATAGGTCTTCCACATGTTAAATCTGAAATTGCCTCAATTTGCCCGTCTTTGACAACCCCTTGTTTTTCTGGCCATAATCTAGGATTATTCTCTATTATATGACACAGTGGAATGAATTATGAGTGTCTCCATTTAGTACAAATGGATGCATCATGCCCTAGTTGGTTAAGCAGGACTTCTCAACCTTGGCACTGGTGACATTTTGGACTGAATCATTCTTTGTCATGGACAGCTGTCCTGTGCATTGTAGGGTATTTAGCTGCATCCTTGTCCTATACCCACTACATCCTAGTAGCACTCCCCCAAGAATATCTCCAGTCATAAAAAAAAAATGTCCCCCAGGAAGCAAAATCACTCACAGTTGAGAACCACTGGATAAAAGAAATTCTCAGGAGCTGCGTGGAGTTTATTTTAATCTTGGAAACCATGTAGGTTGGTTAATATCAGCACCGTTTAAATGCTAGAAAAATATCCCCCTTTCCCTCTTTCAATAGTAGAATTTTTCATGCATGGTGGGTTTTTTAAATTTTTATTTATTTATTTGCTTATTGTTATTTTGCTTTGCTTTGCTTTGGACACTGAGGAGGGTGGAAGGGAGGAACCTCACATACTCCAAACACAAGAATTTAAGGAGCCATGCTGTGAGCAACATGTGGATTTTGGAGATCTAGAGAACTCACATATATCTTATCCTGAGTATCTCAAGGAGCTAGAATTTGAATTCAGACTGCCTTTCTCAATCCAGTGTTTGGAAAGCAGCCATTGAAAGACTATGATATTGGGTAGTGATTGTTTCCTTTGTAACACTTTTTTGGGGATGGGAGGAATGGAATGAATGTTATTGGATAAGACAGGATGTGCTGTTTTTTTTTTTTAATAAGGAAAGATTGGCAGTATTTCATGACTGTGATTGTAATGAGGCATATTTAGGAGCGAATGTTTCCGTACAAAATGCTGTCCAGTGATCTTACCTTTATATGACCTATTGGTTCCAATTTCAATTGTTTCAGTCATCCTTGTCAAAGAGAAATCCAGAGTAATTGCAATCATCAAATTACTATAATTGCAGTTTTATACTAATCCAGTAATTATCCTCTGAATTCAGTTTTCAACACTGAATATTTATATCTCTATTAGGAGCAGAAAGAATTGAAAAAAATATTAAATAACACAAATTGTAATCTCAGGAATCTGAACTGACAGAAAGACATTACTTTCTCATCCTAGAAAAATAATTTGCTATTTTCAAGCCCTCCTGAAGTGATGATAGGTAACTGCCAACTGAGAGACAGCTCTCAGCAAGTGCCCTAATAGGTAGACCCCTGGGAAAAATCAGCTAATTTACACTACTGGCAGACCTTCATTTAACAGAGGCTCTTAAATCTTTAGGAGTTGGGTTTGTAAACCTTTAAGTATTTCAGCATTGTGATGATTGGTTTTAGTTTTCTAAACCTGCTTTTAGACTCAGCAATGCCTGGCAAGGCTCTGAAAACAACTCATTCTTACATGTGGTAAAGCAGGAATGCCCGTGGAAACCAGAAAATGGGGTCAATATTGCCCACCTTTCCCTTCTGGCACCTTCCAGTTACTCTGAGCCTACTATTTCACATGGGTACCCAGTAGTCTTCTTCTCTTGGTCCCTCATTCTACTTCCTCTTCGAACCCATTTTCCCAGCTTCATCCCCCTTATTGCCCCAAAAACCCTCCCAACATGGCCCAGATGGCAAGTCTTCAGTTCTTGCACTAGTGAGTCTCATTTTGCCCAGAGTCCTTACCAGGTTCAGAGTGGCATGCCCACGAGATAAACATCCCTCTCTCTTGCTAATAATATCCATCAGCCCTCATAGCTCTACTGTGATGTTTCCTTATGAATTACTATTTTAGTTTGGTTAAGTGGTTGTCCAACTTTATTTTATCAGCCAAGTTGTTCCCTCACATGACAAAAGCTAATTAGCCCCAATATGTGAAACAGGCACATGTGCCATTGTACCAGGAGAGGTGGGGCTGGGGGTCCACAGCCATCTCAGCTGGTCTTCACGCCCCCTTGCTCAGCTCAGTCACTCCATAGACTGGAGCACTCCATTCAATACTATTGGCAAATCACTAATCTAGAACAACCTCCCTATTTTATAAATGAGGAACGGAGGCACAGAGAGATTCAGGCACAGTCTCATTGCTTGTTTCTGATAGAGCCAAGATTTGAACTGGCCTAGTGTTCTTTCCCCAACAGTCCTGCCAACCATCCTGGCCATATGTTCAGTGTTTTTGATAACCTGAAGCAGGTAGGCATTTTCCCTAGGATTAGTGACCCAAATCAGTCTGAACTACTTGCTTAATCATTGCTGATGAACCGAAAAGCGCTCTGAAAAACTAGTACATCCAAGCTGATGATGTGTACCTTCTCAGAGGAAACTCTCTTTTCTTCATTTCCACCTTTCCTGCAATTGCAGGGCCTTCCCCACCTCCCCCACCAGCCCTGCCCCGTGGTTTTGAGAGCTATCAGGGCATATCAAATGTGCACACAAACAAATCACCAATTTTATTCCCGTTTTTATGATCTCCATCAGGCCTGCTGGGCTCAGGCTATGACTTCTTCCAGTGAGTTTGTGGACATTGACAACCTGTCTGTTGGGCACTGATGCTCTTGCTTGGGGATCTGATGTGGAGTAGATGAAGAATCTCTCCTTTCTCTGTCATTCTCTGCATAGCAGCTGCTTGTGTCCCAAGGCCTTATGGAGCTTTTTTGAATGTTACCATGGACAGTCCATAAGGCATGGACACTTGTCCAATGGTGGATGCTGGATAGGGAGACAACTCTAAATAACTGACTCCATGCAGTACTCAAAATAGCCCCAATGCTCTGATTACTATAAGCGGGTAACTGGATCAAGCTTGTTGTGCAGGATTTTTTGTTTCGTTTTGTTCTGTCTCAAGAGACCCCTTAATTGCTCAAACAAATGAAAAAGAGATTTCTTGCACTGGGCCCACAGACAGGGCCAGACAGGTTCAATTCTCTTTGGTGACTCAGTATAAGTGCAATCTGAGACTCCACTATGCTGTGAAAAGTGATTTCCACAGTGTTCACAATTTAGGATTTAGCTATAGCTTGCACCCTTGTCTAGCAGGCTGAGCTCTTGTGGAATGAATGGCTAACCTTCCCTTGTTGCTTGCCAGCAGTGCCAGGAGGCCCAGCTACCCTCTTGACCCCATTTCCTGAACAGCTAGTTCTTCTGCATTCCCCTCCTGACAATGTCTGGCCAAACATTGATTATATGGAAAGATAGAGGAAGGTAGTCAGGGGAAGGATGGTAGCTCAAAAATCTGCAAGTGTAAAAAAGAGAGGGTGGGAGCTGGTGAGAAAACGGAAGGAGCCCCCAGAATGAAAGAAAAATGAAAAGTCAGAATGATGGTGTCAAAGTAAAAGGATTGGGTTAGAGAAATGAAAATAGCAGAGTAGAAGGGAGCCCCCAAAGGAAATGTTCTTATTGACAGACAATAAAGAGACATGGCCAGAGCTTTCAGAATCTGGCCATTAGCTACCTGTGAGAGGATAGGGAAAAAATATGTATTAGAACATTTGTCCTTTTCCTCTGAGTTATATACTTCCCAAAAATAATAGGAAAGTTTTCCCTACTCCCAGGTAATAAAGAAATTTGCCCATTTTTCTTCCTCTAGTACTTTTAACCTGTCAAAATTTTACATTTTAAATTGATCCATTTGAAGTTGATTTTGATGCACACTGTGAAGTATGGAGCCAACTTCATCTTTTTCCAGGGGGCTCCCCAATTGTCTCTATGCCATTTATTAAAAAGTCTAACTTTACCCAACAGGTTCAAGATGCCCCTTCTATCATTTGCCAAATCCCCACATGTATTTTTTTTTTTTTTTTTTGAGACAGAGTCTCACTCTGTTGCCCAGGCTAGAGTGAGTGCCGTGGCGTCAGCCTAGCTCACAGCAACCTCAAACTCCTGAGCTCAAGGGATCCTCTTGTGCTCGCTTCGGCAGCACATATACTAAAATTGGAATGATACAGAGAAGATTAGCATGGCCCCTGCGCAAGGATGACACGCAAATTCGTGAAGCGTTCCATATAAAAAAGAAAAAAAAAAAAAGGGATCCTCCTGCCTCAGCCTCCCGAGTAGCTGGGACTACAGGCATGCACCACCATGCCCGGCTAATTTTTTCTATATATATTTTTAGCTGTCCATATAATTTCTTTCTATTTTTAGTAGAGATGGGGTCTCCCTCTTGATCAGGCTGGTCTCAAACTCCTGAGCTCAAACGATCCGCCCACCTCGGCCTCCCAGAGTGCTAGGATTACAGGCATGAGCCACCGCGCCCGGCCCCCCACATGTATTTCTATTCTATTTTTTCTGGAGTATTCATTTACATTGGCTTTTCTGATTGTGCACCAGTTCTATATTTTCAAATATTTGTGCCATTATAAATAGGTTTTAATATCTAGTAACACTTGTCATTCTTCATTGGTTTTATTATTCTCCAGGCTTTTGCTTAGCTATTCTTGTATATTTTCTCATTTAACTTTATAATTAGTTTGCATAGTTCCAGACCAAAATATTAGCATTTATTGGGATCTCATTAAATTTATAAAACATAATTTAAAATTTTAATGGCTACTTAATATTTTTCATACACAAATTTATCTAACTATTATGCTATTTTTGGACATTTAAGTTGTTGTTGGCATTTATTGTTTTGTGAGATCTTTGTTTGCCCTCCTTCTTTTGGGTAATTGTGCCTTTCTCAGTCTAATCATATCATTTGGGTGGGCGCTATGAAACATAGAACCTTACCACACCTGGTAGTTGGTTCAACTGATGGATCTGTGAATCAAGCCAGGCAAGTCAGACTCTTCCCCTGGGAACTCTTTGAATTGGGAACCTCATTGGGTGTAGAGATGTGAGGTTGTGAGGCCAAAGTGGTAAGCAAGGATGGTTTCACTTCATGGAGAACATAGCAGGAAAGTAGAAAGTTGACACCTGTGGAGTGCCCTGGTGACATGGACTTCCTGCTTCAGGTATCTCTAACTAGAATCTTATTCTTGCTGGTTGTGAGAGCTAAGCAATCCCATTCTGCCAAAGATAGTTTTAGTTGAAAGAGTACTGAATAATATAAAAATATTTTTCCCTCCTCCCCTCCCTCTCTCTATGCTTCTGTTTAGATGTGAGAATCTCATTGAGCATTGAGCATCCTCTAAAATGCAGTCATGGCCTTTCTACCTGTATTTCTCTCCCCTTTTCCTCCCAGCATCCTGCATGTCAGCCAGACTGCTTTATGACTACACCTTTGCCTTGCTTGCCTTTGAAACCTCTCCTAAAACTCCTAGATTCTCTCATTTTTTGATTCCTGTAGCACTACTATGATACTTCACCATTCACAAGGAGTATGCTCAGAACCCTCACAGACCCCTGCCACTGCTAACTTGAAATGTTCCTTTGGGCTTTCTTCTGAGCTGCATTTTTGTGCAAGGCATGTGTGCTGCCTCTATAGAGCCAGCTCTTCAATCATAACTAAGGTTTTAGCTTTCACTCCATTGCTACTTTTCACAAACACCTTTTAAAAACTTCTTCATAAATTACTATATGCTGTACTAAATTAAAGAAAAATAAAAGTGAATAAATGAAAACACATATGGCCAGGTAGTTTCTTATGTTGCCCTACTGATGCATTCTTCATCTAGCCCACAGTTTGTGACAACTGCTCTTCAAATGTTTGCCTTAAGAAAATCAGCCATTATTAGAATTATACAAAGCTTTGATGGTTGTCAGTAGGGTTTTGCTTCATTTTTTTCTGATTTATTCTATATGAATTTAGAATTAACTCAAAATTTTATTTTTTTGAAGAAAGAACACATATTTGATTCATCCCCCATATCACTTCCAGGTGCTTACTAATTTATTTAATAGCTGAATTAATTTTGTATACACATCAGTTTTTCCCCAAACACCTGGCACAGTGAAACACTCAATAAAAATTTATTGAATGAATAAATAAATGTATGAATATGTGAATAAATATAGAATGAATAAATCAAAGAGTATAGAAAGGATCAATGAACTAAATGTTTTCAGAGTAGAAATTTTCCAGATACCAGAGAATTACAGCAATCTGATTGGTCAGTAAAACAAATGGTCCTTTTATATCTCTCTTGAGCAAGATTTCTCAACTTTGGCACTGATGACATTTTGGTATGGATAATTTTTTGATATGGGGGCTGTCCTGTGCATTGCAGAATGTTTAGCAGCATCCCTGGTATCAACCTGCTAGATGCCAGTAGCATCTGCCCCTGGTTATGACAACCAAAAATGTTTCCATACATTGCCAAATGTCCCCTGGGGTGGGGGGTAAAATAGCCTTCAGATGAGAACCACTGTTCTTAAGATCCTTTGCTTCCCCATTTCCTCTCTTCTCTCCAGCTACATGTTTAATAATGTGTAAATCATTTTTAAACGTCTTTTCATTCCTCCAGCGGTACAGTGGACACTGCCCGATCTCTTGGTTGTGTAATGTTCATTTACCATTTTCGTCTTTGCTTGAGGAACTGTGGGACCTTGTATTTACAACAGACATCACTTGCCTGTCATCAACATTTTCAGGCTGAATCAAGCTGTCAGGCTTTGTTATGTTGAAGCTGCTGTTGCCAATTCCAGTAAGCAAGAACAACAAAAAATGCCTTCTGACTTCCCTAACAAGAAGTCCTGTTTGACAGATTTAATTCAATCAAATAGATACTGAGGCATTTCATTAATAAATGACGAACTTAACTGTCATTTCTGAATTACCTTCTTATTCTTCAACTAGAGAAGGGAGTTTGCTTCTTAAATGTTGGAACCATTCTTGATGATTGCATCTCACAAAAAGGACAGGCTGGCTGGCCAAGATAAGGAGTAGATAGTTACCTATTGTATTAGTTCTCTCTTACTCTGTAACAGATAACTCCCCAAACTTAGTGGCTTTCAATAACAAGCATGTATTATCCCAGTTTCTGGGGGGACAGGAATTTGGGAGCAGCTTCAACAGAAGGTTATGGTTCAGGGTCTCTCAGGAAGTTGCAATTAAGATGTCAACTACAGCTGCAGTCAGATGATTTGACTGAAGCTGGGCTGAGGAATCCAGGTCATTCCCATGGCTGTCGGCAGATAGGGTTACTAAATATAGGGAAACACACACACACACAAAACGAAACCCAGGATGCCCAGTTAAATTTGAATTTCATATAAACAACAAATAATTTTGTAGTAGAATTATGTATCATGCAATATTTGAGACAAACTTATGCTAAACTATTATCCATTATTTATCTGAAACTTGACTGGCATTCTGTTTTTTATTTGGCAACCTTATTGGCAGCAGGTTTCAGAGTTCCTTGCCACATGGGAATCTCCAAAGGGCTGTTCAAATGTTTTCATGGCATGGTGACCAGCTTCCTTGAGAACTAGTGACAGATAGGTGGATACTGAATTGTCTTTTATGATCTAGCCTCAGAAGTCACATATCATTATTTCTGTCATATTCTATTGGTCACATAGACCAACCCTGATACAGTGTGAGAGGTGATTACACAAGGGTATGATCATTGGGTGCCATCTTGGAGCCCAGCTCCCACATCTATGTTGTGGGATTTGAGGGTTTCAGGGAAAATCTTCCTCAGTCTCCAAATATTACCCTTTTGTGGTAGGTAGAATTCTAAGATAACCCCTAATGAGTTATGCCCTTGTGTAATTCCCTTCCCTTGAGTGTGAGCAGAGCCTGGGACTTGCTTCTCACTTCTTGCATGTCATATTCGAGCCAATAGAATATGACAAAGGTGATGGAATGTCACTCCCTTGATTATGTTAAATGGCAAAGATGATAGGATGTCATTTTTATAATTCTGTTACATTATGAGTCACTTTTAGCTGACTAGAGCAAGAGACTCTCCCTTGCTGGCCTAGAAGATGCTGCCATGTTGAGAGGTCTGTGAGAGAGCCTATGATAAGGAATGTGGGTGGACTCGGGGAGCAGAGAACAGCCCTCAACTGACAGCAAGCAAGAAAGCAAGGAACTGAATTTGACCAACAAGCTTGAGAGAGGACCCTGAGACTCCTGAAAGAAATGCAGACCTGGTAACACCATGATTGCAGCCTTGGGAGACACAGAAACAGAGGACCCAGCTAATCTGTTCCTGAATTTCTGATGCATGGAAACTGTGAGAGAATAAATGTGTGCTGTTTTAAGCTGCTAAACTTGTAGTAATTTGTTACGCAGCAATAGATAACTAGTTCACCCTTCTATATTTTGCACTGCATTGGGGCTGATATTCTACCCTTGGGGGAGGAGTATTAAATCTTACTCCATTCACATGCCCTCTATTAAAATTTGTGCACTTTCACAATGTGAATTAAAAGATATATAAAGCCAATTTGCAGAACTTGATCCAATAAGTAGTTGCAATTAAATGTGAAGAGTTGTTAAGATAGGAGAACAACAGGGGACTTTGAGCACATAGCATGATGAGCTAAAATAGTCTAAGAATTCAGGAAAGGGCTTCTGGAAGAAATGATATTCAAAGTTTAAACAGCAAGAATTAGCTATGCAAAAGCAAGATGCAGAGTATGAAGGCAGAGAATTTTAAAAAGCATTAACTATTGTGGTATGACTTAAAGAAGAGTACATAAATAAGTGTGCAGCTTGATAAATTTTTACAAAGCAAACATTCATGCAACTATACTTAGATCAAGAAACCTGCCTCCCAGAAGCCCCCTTGCATCTCAATCCAGATGGTAGCCCTCCCTCCTCTGCAACAGTAACTCTGTCCTGAATTGTAATACCATAGTTTAGTTTTGACTGTCTTTGTACTTCATATACTTGGAATAATATAGCATGAGCTCTTCTGTACTTGACTTCCCCCCCTCCCTGATGTTATATTTTGAGATTCATTCATGTTGTTGATTATAGTTGTTACTTCTGTTTCACGGTTATATAGTAGTATTCCATTTTTAGATGATACCACATTTATTCATGTTATTCTGGGTGATCTGGGTTGTTTCCAATTTGGGACTATTATATATAGTGCTGCTATGAATATCCCTGTGTATGACTTTTGTGAATAATGATATACATTGACTAGATACCTAGGAGTGGAATTGGGTCATAGGATCAAGGATTGAACTTTTGAAATCAAGGAGTGGGCCATCTAACATAGCTTATAGAGAACCAAGCAATCTAGCACCAGCCTATTTTTCCAAGCTTAGTTTAGACCACTCTTTGAAGTACAAATTTTCAGTAGAGACAGTGGTCTAAACAGCTCAGAATGGTAGACCAGTGCTAGATAACTCACTGCCTCACAGGCCACATTAGAATTTGGACTTTATCCTGAGAAACCATTAAAGGGTTAAAGCAAGTGAAATGAAGATCAAAAGTGATTTAAAATATATCTTCCTGGTTACATTTTGGAGAATTAAAAGGAGGCAAGCCTGGCACAGGGAGACACATTAACTACTATTTTAGTAGTTGTGAAACCACCAAAAGATTTGACCTTGTAAGGGTTTATTGAGTCTGGTGTTGATGTTGTTTTCTGAAATAAAGAATCTTGCATTTAATCATTGTCTTTTCCTGGATCAGCCAGAGGACTTAGTTGTCATTTTTCACAGGAGAAATGTAGAAGTTGGTAGATCTACTGGCTTGCTTACGTTGGCTATCACATATACCTGCAGTAGTTGAGAACTGTGCAAATACCACTGTAAAGAAAATAGGAAAATCATGAGGGCTACTGTGGTCTAATTATGTTCCCCAAAATACATACCTTGAAACATAATTGCCAAGGTGACAGCATTAAGAGGTGGGGCCTTTAAGAGCTGATTAAGTCAAGTCATAAAGGTGGAGTCTTCTTGGATGATATTAGGGCCCTTATAAACAAGCTTGAGAAAGTGGGTTCATTTCTTTCCATCTCTTCTTGCCATGTAAGGACACAGTGTTCATCCCTTTTGCCCTTCTGCCTTCTACCATGTGAGGATGCAGCAACAATGTGCCATCTTGGAAGAAGGAAACAAGCCTTCAACAGGCACTGAACTTGCTGGTGCCTTGATCTTGGACTTCCCATCTCCAGAACTGTTAGAAAATAAATTTCTGGATTTTGTAAATTACCCAGTCTGTGGCATTTTGTTATAGCAGCACAAATGGAGTAAGCTAGAAATTGGTCATGGTAAAGTGGGGTGTTGCTATAGCAAGTACCTGAAAATGTGGAAGTGGCTTGGGAACTGGTTAATGGGTAGAGTATGGGGCAGTTTTAAAGTGTGTGCTGGAAAAAGCCTAGATTGCTGTAAAGTGAGTGTTAAGGGTGATTATGGTGAGAGCTCAGAAGAAATTGAGAACCGTAGACAGAGCCTAAATCTTAGAGAGTCTTAAGTAGTCATGATCAAAATATTGGTAGAAATATGGACAGTAAAGAAATTCTGATGAAGTCTTAGAAATGAGGAATATCTTATTGGAAACTGTAGGAAAGGCCATCATTGTTATAAAGTGGCAAAGAACTTAGCTGAATTGTGTCTGTGTCCTAATACTTTGTGGAAGGCAGAACTTCTAAGCAAAGTGTTCAGTGTGCTATATGGCTTCTCTTGACTGCTTGTGATAAAAAGCAAGAAGAGATACACAAATTAAAGATGGGATTTATAGTTAAAGGGGAAGCAGAACTTAAAGATTTGGAAAATTCTCACCCTGGCCAGGTTGTAAAAGCCTGTGTGTGAGAGAAAACCAAGGGTGTGGCCAAGTGACCTTTTGGTAAGGAAATTAGTGTGGATAGAAGGAAGCCAGATGCTATTCATGAAGACAATGAAAGAATGACTCCAAAGGTATCTTTGGGTCTTCAAGGCTGTCACTCCCATCATAGGCCTAGAGTTCCAGGGCCTTGAGGGAAGAATTGTTTTAATGGGCCCAGGGCTACTATAGGAACTAGTGGCTCACTGCCCAGGGCCACCTCAAGTTTCTGCTCCACACATTTGGATGCAGTGCTCTGGAGGGCACAAGTGGTAAATGTTTGTGGCTTCTATGTGGTGCTAATTCTACAGGCATGCAGAGTGCACAAGCTGTGGAGACATGGCTATCTCCACCTAGATTTCAAAGGATGCCTCTGAGAGTCTTGGGGCCTAAGTGGATAACTGCCACAGGGGGAAGATAGCTGCAGAGAGCTTGCACTAGGGCAAACCCCAGTGGAGCTGTGAGATCCTCGCCACCTCAGAGAGCCACCACAAGAACAATGCGTAGTGGTGGCAGGGCTGCCCCTGAGACCTCAGAATTATAGAGCCACAGGTGTATAACTCTAGGCTGGGAAAACTGCGAGCAGAAGACTCCAACCCATGGAAGCTGTGGGGTAGGCTGTGTTCCACAAAGCCATGGAGGTGCGGCTGCCCCCAGTGTATCCAGAAAGCAGGGCATGAGTCAAAGAAGATTATTCTCAAGCCTCAAGATTTAATGTTGTTTGTATTGTTGGGTTTTGTACTTAGGACCTGTTGCCTCTTTCTTCTTTCCTATTTCTCCCTTTTGGGATGGACTGCCTATCCTATACCTGTCCCACCATTATATTTGGGAAGCACACAACTTGTTTGAATTTACAGGCTCACAGCTGGAGGGGGATTTGCCTCAAAATGAATCACACTTTTGAGTCTCACCCATATCTGATTTAGGTGATATTTAGATGAGACTTTGGACTTTAGACTTTTGAATTTGTGCTGGAATTAGTTAAGTCTTTTGGAGCCATTGTGATAGAATGAATGTATTTTGCATGTGAGAAGGATATGAATTTTGGGGACCAGGGGTATAATGCTATGGTCTGATTGTGTCCCCCAAAATTTCTATGTTGAAAGGTAATTGCCTATATGATAACATTAAGGGATGAGGCCTTTAAGAGGTGATTAAGTCATGAGGACAGAGCCCTCATGAATGGGATTAGGGCTCTTATAAAAGGGCTTGAGAGAGTGAGTTTTTTTCCCTTCCATCTCTTCTGCCACATGAGAACACAGTTGTTGTCCATTTTGCCCTTCCAATTTCTGCTATGGGAGGGTGCAGCAATAAGGTGCCATTGTAACCAGCTCCATGAACAAATTTCAAGGACCTCTACATATTTTTTTTTTTTTTGAGACAGAGTCTCACTCTGTTGCCCAGGCTAGAGTGAGTGCCATGGCGTCAGCCTAGCTCACAGCAACCTCAAACTCCTGAGCTCAAGGGATCCTCCTGCCTCAGCCTCCTGAGTAGCTGGGACTACAGGCATGCACCACCATGCCCGGCTAATTTTTTCTATATATATTTTTAGCTGTCCATATAATTTCTTTCTATTTTTAGTAGAGATGGGGTCTCGCTCTTGATCAGGCTGGTCTCAAACTCCTGAGCTCAAACAATCCGCCCACCTCGGCCTCCCAGAGTGCTAGGATTACAGGCGTGAGCCACCGCGCCCGGCCTACATATTTTTTTAAAATCTTCTCTCTTAGCTACTTGACCTTTTGTTTCCCAGAAATGATGGATTTTCTGCAGGACAAAGGAGTTGAGATTCTGAAGGCCCCTGGACAGACTTCCTGACAGGATTCATCATCCTCCTTGACCTTCCCCAAGGCAGGTGGCCCCTCCTTAAAAAGCCCTTTATCTCCATTAGTAAGAGAGACAGATTTGAGACAGCTTCTCTTATTCTTCCAACAAGACGTCTGTCATATTAAAAAATTCCTTCCTTCATTGGCAATTTTCATTGTCTCAATAATTGAATCTTTGTATGATGAGCAACTGAACCTAGACTGAAACCCCCTTGTGGTTTTGACAATACCATCTTGGAAGCAGGGAACAAGGCCTCAGCAGACACTGAACCTGCTGGCACCTTGATCTTGGACTTCTCAGCTTTCAGAGCTGTGAGAAAATAAATTTCTGCTCTTTATAAATTATCCAGTCTATGGTGCTGTGTTATAACAGCACAAATGGACTAAGATAGACTCCAACTGATCTCCTTGTCCATTCTCCCTACTCTATTTCATTTTTTGTATATTGAAAAAGCAGTGTCTTTTTTCCATTTTCTGTCCACCTAAAGCATAATCAGGGCTCATTCTTAGAGCTTCTGAGACTGTCACCGTTCATTCTATCAAACCTATGATCACTGTTTTGGAAAGTGTTGAAACTCATGGGCCAAATGAGCCCAATTTCTGTGTGGCTAGTGAGAGGAGGCAATTGTTTCCTAGTGCTCTAAAAGTTCAGTCTATGCCCACACTTCACAATGACACTGCTAATCCATTTTCTATACACCCTCTCCTGATTTGCAGATGTTCAAGGATTAGGACTCCCCTCAAACCTGTTCCTGGTGTATCGCTCAATTTGAGTAACATCACTAGCACTATGTCCCTAGTCACTTGTAATCTTTCACCCCTATACCCAATCATGGAATGCTGTACATTCTGTTTCAAAAATCTATCTCATGCCATCCACTTCTCTCCACTTCCTCTGCGATGCCTTAATTCAAACCCTCATCATATCTGGAATTATTTGTAACTGATTTCCCTGTCAGCATTCCTTTCTCTAGTATATTTTAAAAATATTCAGACTGTTTCTCAAATATTAAATTGCTATGTTAATCTTAAAAACTGTTTAAGATTATCTCTATAAGGATAAAATCCAATTTTTCCTTAGTAGGATCAGACCTAATTCTTTTGTTCTTTAATCGTTTTAATTTTTATGTTTTTGTTGAAGTAAAGTTCACATAAGATTAACCATTTTAAAGTATACAATCAAGTGGCTTTTAAAAAATCATTTTGTTTTTAATTGGCAAATAATAATTGTACATACTTATGGAGTACTGTGATATGTTTTGATATGTGTATGCAAAGTGTGAGGATCAAATCAGGATATTTAGCATATCTATCACCTCACACATTTATCATTTCTTAGGAGATTTTGAAATGTACAATACAATATTGTTAATCATAGTGATCCTACTGTGCACGAGAATGCCAGAACTTACTCCTCCTATCTATAACTTTGTAGCTGTTGACCAATCTTTCCCAATCCCTCTCTTCCTCCTACTCTCCCAGCCTCTGATAACAGCTATTCTACTCTCTACTTCTATGACATCAACTTTTTTAGAGTCCACATATAAGTGAGATCATTTGGTATTTGTTTTTCTGTGCCTGGCTTATTTAACTTTATATAATGTCCTTTAGATTCACCCATGTTGCAACAAATGACAGGATTTCATTGTCTTTTTATGGCTGAATAGTATTCCATTGTGTATATTTAAAGCATTTTCTTTATCCATTCAACTGTTGATGGACATGTAGGTTGACTTCATATTTTGCCTATTATAAATAGTGCTGCAATAAACATGAGAGTGCAGATATCTCTTTGACATAATGATTTCATTTCCTTTGGATATAAACCCAGTAGTGAGATTTTTGGATCATATGGCAGTTCTATTTTTAATTTTTTGATATTCTTTTCCATCATGGCTATTCTAATTTACATTCCCACTAGCAGTGTGTAATAGTTCCCCTTTCTCTACATCCATGCCAACATTAGCTATTTTTTGTCTTTTTAATAATAGTTATTCTAATTGGGGTGAGATTATATCTCATTGTGGTTTTGATTTGCATTTTTCTAAACATTAGTGATGTTGTACATTTTTTCACGTACCTGTTGGTCATTTGTATGTCTTCCTTTGAGAAATGTCTCTTCAAGTCTTTTGCCCATTTTAATATTGGATTTTTTTTGAGTTGAGTTCCTTATATATTCTGGGTATTAACCCTTGTCAATTGCAGAGTTTGCAAATACTTTCTCTTATTCCATACATTGTGGCAATTATGTTTCAAGATATGTATTTTGGGGGACATAATCAGACCACAGTAGCCCTCATGATTTTCATTCCTCTTTACTCTCCCCTCAATATGGAACAGTTCTTTGGTTCTTCTTTTCTTTCATGATATTGTTTTGGAAAAATAAAAGCCTTTTGTAATAGAATTTTATTTATTAGGTTGTATCAGTTAGAATTTGTTATGTCATAAACCATCCCAAAAATTAGTGTAGGGCTTTGCTTAGGTGCTGGGTTACCTCTGCTACAAAGGAGGGTCCATTATCACTCCTGTGAAATGTCTTTTCCTGGATCAGTCAGAGGACTTAGTTGTCATTTTCACAGGAGAAATGTAGAAGTTGGTAGATCTACTGGCTTGCTTATGTTGGCTATCATGTACACCTGTAGTAGTTGAGAACTCTGCAAGTACCACTGTAAAGAAAATGAAATATTAAATGTCATACTGGATTGGATCCTGGACTGAGTGGGGGAAATGCTCTAAAGGACATTGTTGGAACAATTGATAAAAATAGAATATGGACTGTGTAATAGATAAATGTATTGTGCATTTAATCATTGTCCAGGGCTCTGTGTAGTGTGCACCTGGGTCCTGTTGACAATGGAGTGCCTGCTGATGTCCTCGCTGTAGGAGGAGGAGCTGCTGAGGTATCTCTGTAGCTGCCTGTCCACGGTGTCCATCACATTCTCTATCTGCTCAGCCTCTTTCCCTGAACTAAACAATGTGCAGACTTGCAGAGGCCCAAACTTCAAAGCACAATGGCGTGATTTATGCAACCTACTCTTAAATAATTGAGGAAAACTAATAAGGTGTATGTATATGTGTGTGTGAGAGAGAGACAGACAGACAGAAACTGAGACAGAAAGAGAGGCAGAGAGAGGGGGAGGAAGAGAGAATTATAAAGCAACTGGCAAAATGTTCAAAACTGATCAGTCTGGGTAAAGTTAAATGGGGGTTCTTTTTACTATTCTTGTGTCTCTTAAGTTTAAAAATATTTTAAGAAAAGAAAACAAAAACAAACAAACAAAAAAAAACGACAATTGAGGAAATAAAAAAATCAACTGATACAGCTTCCTCCAGAAATTGCCTAACAATATTATCTCAATGCATTTGTTTTAGGCAAAAGCCAAGATACTCATTTATATTGACATGAGTCTTGGGGACTTATGATTGAAATGGGACATGGAGAATGCTGGAGTCATGCTCATTTCATGCCAACTACGTGTGAAGAGAAACAGAAGCTCTTTAAGGTATGAGGTAGGAAAAGGATGGTGGATAGGGAAAAGAAAATCTGGATTTTTGTCTTCTTTTGATCACAAGTATTTTTATGTTTTAAAACAAGTTATTCAACTCTCTTGGCCTCAAGTTTCTTCCTAGATTAAATGGGAGGGTAATCTCTTAAGATTCCCCTGATGCTAACATTTATAAAATCACTTGTAAAATGAAGCCAAATGTGTTGGTCAATGACCACCAGTGCTCTAATGTTAGTGACCTTTTGTTATTATGTGGTAACTCCACATGACATATATTTATGTGTGCCTCATTCAGTATGTAGAAGCATAGTGAGCACAGACTTGGGTTATTATGTAGTTGCCCCCGTGGAAGTCAGGCTATCTGGGGGTGATATTAGTCGAGAATGGTTTTTGCATTATCATAATATTGAAAGTCTCCTTGGTGATCAGAATAAGTGATATAAATTGCAAAGATTGGGGTTGGTAAGGGTCACCCCCAACACACACACATACACACACACACACACACCCTAGCTCCCCCAGCATATCAAAATGACAAAGGAAGGAAGAATCACAATGACAGAAATGACAGGGTGACATATGGAACAGAAAGACAGATTATAATCTGGAAGACATGTAGTGGATTGCCCATAGGGAACACTTGTATTTTTAGCAGCACTAAAACTTAGCCCAAGTGAAAATGCCAGGGTCACTGTGAAAAAGTGTCCTGGACCCTTTTGTAATTGTTAGGGATTTGGGGCATATAACAGAAATGGCATGATTTAGAAAATTGGTAGACATCTCTGGTTCTGGGTACCCTGCAGCCTTATTATGCACCCTCACCATCTCCTTCCTCTTTATGGCTTACTGTCATGTTTCTGCCCTCCTGTTCCTTTTACCCTTTTTCCCTCTTCCAAAGCCTGGTGGCACTTGCAAGCAATATTTAAGCCCTTCAGGGGTGTCTCAGGGGAAGGATACTATTTCAAAAAACTTTTCATTGATGTCATTGTACAGCTTAATGAATTTTCACAAACTGAATGCACCCTGTAACCAGCACCCCTATCTGAAAAGGATGCAGGATGCAGGTAATGTTCTATTCCCATTCAATAGCTCCCTCCAAGGGTGACGATCATTCTGACTTTTAACAGCACAGACTAATTTTGTCTGTTTGGAACTTTATATAAATGGAGAATCACACAGTAGGTATTCTGTTGTATCTTTTGCTCAATATGTGCCTGTGAGATTTATCCACATTGGTTCATGTAGCTGTAGTTTGTTTATTTTCATTGCTGTATAGTATTGTGTGTAAGGTATACCCCGATCTGTTTATCTATTCTGCTTTTGGTGGTCATGAGTATAATTTCTGCTTTTTAGCTATTATGAACAGTGCTGCTCCAAACATTATGGTACTTAACTTTTGGCAAATATATGTATGTGGCTGTATACCTGGGAGTAGAGTTACTGGGCCATAGGAGATATATGTGCTCAACTTAAGTAGATGCTGTGAGGGCACTATTTTATGAGTGCCTTTTATGGGACAAGCACTTGCCATGTCTAAACACTGATCTTATTATTGAGTTTATGCTGCTGATGAAGACACTTTGGTCTAGAAGGGTTAAATAAATTATGCAAGGTTCCTCATTGTTTGGGCTAGAGCAGGGATTAGAACCTAGCCTGGCTTGATTTCAAAGTCTGTTTTTTTAATGATGTCCTCCCATTAGCTTCTGATCTCTGATTCAGAACCATGAAGAACTATTTTCATATGATTTAGGGATAAATGTCAGTGGCTTTCCAAGCAATTCTGTCTGTTTTATTGGTAACATTTCTAGCTATAAAACTCTTTGATGTGTATATTGCCTGGAGATTCTGGCAGAAGGAAAGGATACAAAATGGAAGAGATTTCTGTTCTCACTTTTCCCAGGTGAGGCAGAGATGACTATCTGTTCCCCAAAGATTCAAGCTTCCTTTTCATAGTGTTGAGCTGTTGCTGGCAAACCAGGAACAACATTTTCTATCCCCTTGTGTTTAGTGAGATATGTAACAGGTTCTCACTTTAGCAATGTTAGTGGATGTGTGTCATCTCTAGGCAAAAGTAGTTGAAAGCAGGTGTTCCTTCCTCTCCCTATCTTTTCCTGAACACCAGACAGAAGCAAAGGATTCAGAAGTAGCATTTGAGCCCATGGTGATGGTGGAGCTTTGAGGGAGTGTGGTTCCCAAATCACTGCTTAGGAGAGAGAAAAGCTATCTGCCAATTAAGTGTTTTGAGTAAATGACAAACTTCTATTGTGTTAAGCTTTTGAGTTTGGGGACTTATCTGTTACAGCAGGTACTGTTACCTTAACTAATACACCAGTGAAGTCTCCGTGGTCATCCTACAATTTCTCCCTGCCTTCATCATTGGGATTCTGGAACTTCCTCCATGGCTGAAACCTTGAATACTTACTTCCTTAATACACACTTCCTTGCCTCTCTTTACTGGTCAGGATCATAGGAATTAAATGCTCTGCTTCACAGGACCTTGATCCGATTATCTTTGTGAATCATCTTCAGCCCCATTATTTATTACATGTGCTGTGACAATGTGAGGAAATTTTATGTAATTTAGCCTTTGAACCTTTTTGTCCTTTGTGAAGGAAGCTATTACAGAGTGAAAAAAGAGCCTTTTCATGGCTGCAATGGAAAATTTAGTGGAACCTCTTTTTCTGTGTAGCCAAGCATTTGTATAGCCCTTTTACACTTTTCAACCTTCAACCTTCACAGAACCTTTGTGACATAGGACAGGCAGCTGTTATTAGGTATTTTGGGCAGTTGAAGAAAATGAAGTGCAGAGAGGTTATGTCACACTGGACTGGAATCCAGGCATGTGGCTCCAGTCCACTGTTTCTTTGGCTCCTCTCTGATGCAACAGTGTCTGTGTCAGGAGTCAGAGAATTATCACAGAATCTACCAGACCGATTATGACAGGCTGGGATTCTTCAATCTGGGTCCGAGGGATCAGTAATTTAAAGAAATTAATAATTTCTCAATAGTTTCTTTAAAGTTGGCTTTTTGTGGGCTAATTTTATATATCAGTTTCCAAAGCTTTTATTAGCCTATTGCAAGGCTGCAACATACAGCTGTGTAGACTGAACACTACATAACCATATCTGGCAGCCAATATGGTCATATAATGGAAGATCCAGGTGCCACAAAAATCCAGGTAAGGGTTTCAGCACATTCTAAACACAGGTTTGAGTCCTAAATCTACAGGTGTGAGCCTTTCTTCTTTCCTTCTGCTTCAAGACTGTAAGACCGTGAAACTAGTAAGTTTTCCAAATTCTCAAATTCTGATGCCCACCCTCTCTTCCTGCCCACTCATTTATCTTATTTTCAGATTCACTAGGGCTGCCTATCATAAAGTCTCATACAAATATTCCTTCCTTTGTTTGTTTGTCTACCAAGATTTATCCTCCTTCTTCTGCTGACCTCTCTTCCTTGTAGGTACCGTTTCTTTTTCTTTTTCTTTTTTTTTTTTGAGACAGAGTCTCACTCTGTTGCCTAGGCTAGAGTGCCATGGCGTCAGCTTAGCTCACAGCAACCTCAAACTCCTGGGCTGAAGCAATCCTGCCTCAGCCTCCTGAGTAGCTAGGACTACAGGCATGTGCCACCATGCCCAGCTAATTTATATATATATATATATATATATATGTATGTATTTTTAGCTGTCCAAATCATTTCTTTCTATTTTTAGTAGAGACGGGGATCTCGCTCTTGCTCAGGCTGGTCTTGAACTCCTGACCTTGAGCAATCCTCCCGCCTCGGCCTCCCAGAGTGCTAGGATTATAGGCGTGAGCCACCGCGCCCAGCCTGTAGGTACCATTTCTTTCTAAGGCCTCCCCATCCTTGCCTTTCATATGAGCTTCAAGATGACTGACTAAACCATGGAGATTTTGATTCTCAGTACCCCTCATATGAGGCATAGTTCTATCACTGTACTCTCTTTCATGTAGATCCCTCATGTGGAATGCCCTCCCTAATCCTACCCACTCTTCCAAGCCCTGCTTAAGCCTTACTTTCTACATTCAGAGTTCCTTAAGTTATTCTGATCTTCCTGTCTTCTAAACACTGCCATAGGCTGTTGTGGAGGGATCAGGAACCCTGGGTTCTAAAATGACACTGCCATGAACCCTGTGGCCCTGGGCAAGTCACTTAGCTCTTCTGAGCCTCAGTTTCCATTTCTGTAAAATGAGGGTATTTGGTTAATGATTGCAAAATTTCTTTCCAGATAGTGATTCTCTAAATTTAGCCTTGATTTAAACTGATGGCATCCAACCAAGTTTTTGGCAAGTGCCCTATTTAGTTTTCTACAAACACCAGAGCATGTTCAGAAATTCTTGGTCTATTTCCTGGAAGTAAGTACCTAAGAATTCAAATCATTGAGCTCTTTGGGAAATAATTAAGTTACACATTTATTTTTTTTTATCGGCATACATTTATTGAATGTATTAGCTATCTACTGTTGCATAAAAATTGCGTCAGAACTTAGCAGCTTGATACAACAAACATTTATTATCACATAGTTTCTGTGGGTCAGGAATCTGTGTATGGCTTAGCTGGGTCCTCTGGCTCAGAGTCTGTCACAAGGCTGCAATCAAAGTGTTGGCCAGGACTGCAGTCAACTCAAGGCTCAACTGGTGGAGGACATTGTTACTGGCAGGATTCAGTTTTTCACAAGCTATTGGACTGAGGGCCTCAGTTTCTTGTTGGATGTTAGCCAGAGGCCTCCCTCAGTTTCATGCCATGTAGGCCTCTCCCATAGGACAGTTCACTACATAGCAGCTTGCTTCTGCAGAGTAAGCAAGCAATAAGAGCCAGAGAAAGAGAGCAAAACAGAAGTCACAGTCTTTTGTAACCTGATCTTGGAAGTGACATCTTGTCACTCTTGCCATATTCTATTTATTAGTGGGGGCCAACAAATAGCCATTTGCTTTTCCATTGAGTTATGAACCAATTGAAAAATCAAACAGATAAGGCAGATAGGAGGCCCAGAATGCAGATATCTCTTGCTTAACTTTGGTTATATGTTAATGAAATCAGTTGTTCTATGTGAAAATGCTAAAGGAGTCATTTTCCAATTATTTTTTTTCAGTGCATCATGATTTATTGAAAGAGTGCTTTCTTTTTTTTTTAGATTTTTTTTTTATTTCACAATATTACGGGGGTAAAAACATTTTGGTTACATAATTTGCTTTTGTCCAATTATTTTATTTTTATTTATTTATTTTTTTTTTTGAGACAGAGTCTCACTCTGTTGCCCGGGCTAGAGTGAGTGCCGTGGCGTCAGCCTAGCTCACAGCAACCTCAAACTCCTGGGCTCAAGCGATCCTCCTGTCTCAGCCTCCCGAGTAGCTGGGACTACAGGCATGCGCCACCATGCCCGGCTAATTTTTTGTATATATATATTTTAGTTGTCCATGTAATTTCTTTCTATTTTTAGTAGAGACGGGGTCTCACTCTTGCTCAGGCTGGTCTCGAACTCCTGACCTCGAGCGATCCACCCGCCTCGGCCTCCCAGAGTGCTAGGATTACAGGCGTGAGCCACCGCGCCCGGCCTGTCCAATTATTTTAAATGAGGAAAATTATTATGTATTACAAATCAACCCAAACCCTCCATCATCTAAACACTTTAAAATGTCCATATGTAAAGAACAAATTGTCGGCCAGGCGCGCCCGGCCTGTCCAATTATTTTAAATGAGGAAAATTATTATGTATTACAAATCAACCCAAACCCTCCATCATCTAAACACTTTAAAATGTCCATATGTAAAGAACAAATTGTCGGCCAGGCGCGGTGGCTCACGCCTGTAATCCTAGCACTCTGGGAGGCCGAGGCGGGTGGATCGCTCAAGGTCAGGAGTTCGAGACCAGCCTGAGCAAGAGCGAGACCCCGTCTCTACTAAAAATAGAAAAAAATTATATGGACAACTAAAAATATATATATAGAAAAATTAGCCGGGCATAGTGGCGCATGCCTGTAGTCCCAGCTACTCGGGAGGCTGAGGCAGGAGGATCGCTTGAGTTTGAGGTTTGAGGATCGCCAGGAGTTTGAGGTTGCTGTGAGCTAGGCTGATGCCACGGCACTCACTCTAGCCTGGGCAACAAAGTGAGACTCCGTCTCAAAAAAAAAAAAAAAGAACAAATTGTCATATCACGAGGTAAGTGCTTAAACCATTGCTTCCTTGACACCAAACAATTATATGGTTTTAACAAGCAATTGCTTTGTCTGCAGTGATATCTTTCTTAGCACTGGCAATATCCTAACAAAAACTCCCCTCTGTTGACACTTGGAGCACTTTAAAATATCTATGTGTACTTCTAATCCATCTAAACTTGATTCATTCTAAATGTCAATTGTATTTGGAGTGAAACTTCAGATGTTTTCCACACACTCTTTTGTTAAATATTGTATTGATTTTTTAAAGAAATAAATGTAATTTTTAAATATAACTCTCATTCCATTAAAAAGTACTTAGGTGATGTTTAGATATTAAAAACCAAGAGGCATTCTCCTGAGAAAACATTTATCAAGGACAAATTCTGTGTGGTATACCTTTGTCTCTTTTATTGTAAATAGTACTGATATTGGAAAATATGATTTATATCTGTGGGTGAGCAGGTTCTAAAATTCTGTACTCTACAATTAACCAGACTTATCTATTGAGTCATAGATAATTCTGCAGAACTGTAGACTTTTCCTGGAGGGAAATGTTGAAAAACATTTTCTCCATAGAAAACATTCCCATTATGTTGAAAACATAAGGCAGGACCAGAGCACATACAATTTTGGACGGCAGGCATCTCCAAAGAAGAAGGAGAGAGGAGGGGGTTGGAAAATACCTTTAACTCTCCAGTTAGATTTAGTCGCTCTTTCTGCAAAGGGGCTGAGGGAGGCCTGGAAGAATAAATACCCTAGTAAGCTCCTTCCACATGTAAAGAAGCCACCGAGTTGGGGAGATATGACCCCCACCACAAACCCTGCAATGTTTTAACACTTTACATGCATGAATCTCACAGTGGCTATGCAAATCAGGTACTGCTATTTTTGTTACCATTACAGATGGGAGAATTTGAGAGATTAGGAACAAGTACAGAAAGGAAGAGAAAGTGGCACATTTGAGACTCAATCAAACCTAGGTTTATCTGGTGTTCTTAATCATAGAGCAATACTGCCTTACCATTTTGCTTACTCTGCTTAACTCTTGACTGTAAATGGAAGTGGAATGTTGCTGAATTTTTAACTGGTAGCATGTTGAATTTTGGCAGATTTTAATGGGTAAAAATTTTTGTCCAAGTTTCTAGGGTCCATTTTGTTTCTATCTTTATCCAGGCTGGAAGTTCTTTTCCTTTGCTCAAATGATGTTCATCAGTAGATGGATTTTGTCAGGTTTCAACAGGGATATTTAATTTTAAAACTTTAGAGATCAACCCTCTTTCATCCTTTCATCCCCCTCTGATCTCCTCCATACTCTGTAGCCAGAATTATGTGCTGAAATGCAAAGTCTATCTTAAAACCTTGTAATGGCATCCCATTGTTTACAAGATAAATCTCAAGATCCTTAACCAGGCATAAAAAACTTCTTATTTTCATTCCCGTTTTTCTCTCTAGCCTTATTTCTCATTCTCATTTCAAAATGACAAGGTCCACTCATTTGAAACTATCCAACACATCGTCAACTTGTTCACCCCCAGCCACTTGGAAAGTCTTCTAACTATGAGTTGTTAAGGGTGTTTCTTAAAAATCGAGTCCCCAGTCATTAGTCTTAAGGCTTTCACTGGGCTTGGAGACAGCCAGAGCCTCCTGATAAAACACTGGGGTGTCCATTTGCCTAACCAAGTGGGAAAGGTGTCGGTTGCAGGATTCTGAACTGATTGGAAGGGAAAGAAGCTAAGGAGTGTGACAATAATTAGTTGAGAGGCCATTAGATTGAGGTGGCTCCAGCACCCTGGGTTCCTATTTAAGCAAACCAAAACCCAACTCAGTAAATCGCCATATTCCTAGGAAATGAAACTTAAGCTTAACCACTAAGAAACTACCAACTAACATTTAACTAGGGACTCTGAGACTACTGTTCCACTTTAACCAATCAAATGTTTTCTTTGAACTTCCACAAACAGCTTATAAAAGTTTCTCCTTGTGCCCCTTAGGTGAAGCCCAAACCACTTGTGATTCTGTGCTGCCTGATTCATGAATTGCTGTCTGCTCAAATAAACTCTTCAAAGTTTTAATGTACTAAGTTTATCTTTTAACAGGATTTATAGCTGGAATTTTAAAAAGAGTCATCTCCTCAGCGGGGCTAGAGAGGAAAGATGTAATATCAGCTTTAATTCATTCCAATCCTGATGTTTGAGGTCCTCCTGTCCCTGTAGTCACCCCACAGGATGGATGGAACTAGGACACAGTACCTTTGGGGTGATTTGCAACGTAGAGTTGCCTTGCCTCTTCATTAATAGCTTGTTAAATCAGTTACCAAAGCCATTGAGAAAATTGCCTGATGTGAGAGAACCATGCTGGCACACATTGAATGTTACCTTGAGAGATACCTCCCAGAACCCACTGACAGGATCTTTTTGCCTGCCTTGGTGTGTGCTGTTCAGATACTTTGCAGTCTGCAGACCTGACATTTGAGCCCATTTTAATGATACCAGAGACCACAAAAGAAAAAAAAAAAGTTAGATCCATTCAAGGCTTTCCTGAGATCAATACCATAATTACATTTTAGACCCTCCAGGTATTAATCTTCTACTTTCAGAAAAGCAATTCCATTTTCCTGGCATGGTCTCTTAGAAATAATACTGCTTCTCCATGGCTCTTTTTTATTTTCTCCCCCGAGGGGAAAGGGAAGGCAAGCCTTTTCCTTTTCACCTCCTTCACTCCTAATAGCCCTTCTCTCTTTTAAATTGCATGTTCGTTGATGCTCTAAAAAGACTATACACAGAGAAAGGACTGATGTGGAAATATTTTATAATATTAACAGCTTAAATATAGGCTTTTTTAGTGCTTTCTGACACTTCTTGCTTTCATTATGTTATTTAACAAATACTGTATTTCTTGTCTAAAAATAATAATAATCTTTGTTGAACACTTTTTATGGGCTAGTTACTGTTTTAAGCGCTTGACTTGAATTAACTAATTTAAATCTCATTAGAACCGTGTGAAATAGGTTAACTATTTTACATATTAGGACTCAGAGGCATAGAGCGCTTGGAACTATTGCCTAAAGGCTCACAGCTGGTAAAGGCAGAATGAATATTTGATCCCAGGAAATTTCACTCCAGTGCCTGTATGCTCAACCACTAAGCTATATCTGTATATATCTTATGCTGGGATAGGTGTCAGGAAGACTATACAAAATTAGACACAATTTGTGCCCATACTTGGGTTGAATACTGTCCCCCCAAAATTCACGTTGACCCAGAACCTCAGAATGTGACTTTATTTGGAAATAGGACCTTTGCAGATATAATTAATTAATCTAAAATGAGATTATATTGGATTAAGGTGGGCCCTTTAAAGTGTTTTTATAAAGAGAGGGAGATTTGGAGACAGACACACAGAGGGACGGTGGCCATGTGAAGATGGAGGCAGAAGTTGTGGTGATGCAACTACAAGCCAAGGAATGCAAAGGACTACCAGAATCACCAGAAGCATCTAGCTTCCAGAACTGTGAGAGAAAAAATTTCTGTTGTTTTAAGCCACCCGATTTTTGGTAATTTGTTATAGCAGCCCTAGGAAACAGTGCCCTTCAAATCTCATAGGCTAGTTGGGGGAATGGATAAGGACATGAATAATTAAAAAATATATGATAATATCTGCAAAACAGAAATATACAAAATGTTACATAAAAGTCTTAGATGGGAGTATAACTGTTAGAGAGGAGAGGGTAATAGCATCTATCCCATTGTGATAATTTCTTTTATTGAGGAAGCAATATAATGTGGTGACTAAGAGTATGGATTCTGCAGAAAGACTGCCTGGGTTTTAAATCTTGGCTGTGACATTTATGATGTGTGTGCCTTTGGCAAGTTTCCTCACCTCCCTGTGCCCCACTTTCCTCATCCATGGAATAGTTTTCAGATACCTTTGACATTCATGTTATCATTTAATTCACATAGCGGTCTTGAAAGATGGAGAGGTGGGGCAAATATCATCACCTCTATTTTACAAAATTGCCTAGAGTCACATAGCTAGTACCTGAAAGCAGGACCCACCTCTGTGACAATGGACCCATCCCTTAACTGTGCATTTTCAGTTTCCGTATCCACAAGGTGGTGATGATGATGATGATGATGATGATGATGATGGTTGTGGTGGCGGTGGTGGTAGTGGTGATACACCTGGTGGTGATGATGATGATGTTGGTTATGTACTGAAGGCCTACTCCATGCTAGGCTCTCTGAAGGGAAACCATTATACTTCTCCATTTTACAAGAGAATAAATTGAGGCTTTGAGAAAAACTGGCCCAAGGCCACCATCCCTGTGCTCACAGGATGATTTGGCAGAATTTATGTGAAAGCAATTTGTAAACTATACTGGTGCTACATCAATATTAGTTATATATAGCAAAAGTCCTCCTAATAACTTCCCCCCACCAACTGGCCCTGCTTGTGCCAACTGAAGCTGTTTTAACATTTCAATCAGGAAAATGTTTTCCTTTCTGTATTAGGTCAAAGTGAAACAATAAAATCCTTGTTGTTGCCTTTTACCAAAAGAGTTTGCTCACACTGTCTCTAAATGTGATCTTTTCGTTTCAACCAGCCTTTTAGATATTCAGACAATGATTTAAAATTACGGTAGTTATAGTAGACCACACAGGAATAGACTCCACTTATAGGTGATAGTTTCTGAATGGCATCATTAGTGAAATAAAATATTAATTAAAGGTGGATGGAAAGGGAAATGAGAACTTATATTTATTCAGTATCCTTTAAATGTAGGTAGTAATCAATTTTATCCTCATCTACAATTGTGTAAGGTAGATGTTATTATCTTTTACATTATCTTCAGTCCCAGGGCATTAAAGCTTTTCCCAAGGATACTCTGTAAATAAAAGACAGAGTAAGAATTTGAATACAGAAGTGACTCCACAAACTATGCCTTTACAGCTATGACACCTGTCTTCCAGAACAATGGGCAGAAATCATGTGGAGATAGAATAATTTAAAGGAGAGAAAATGCCCTTTCTAATTCTCTCTTCCTGGGATGTATAAGAAAAAGCTCATGGGAGTAGTTAGAAAGGAACCAGGATAGGATTCAGGGGACTTGTGTTCTGAGCTCAGAGGTACATTAACATGCTATGTAATATGGGGCATGTCACTTTAACTCTCTGGGTCTTGATCCTGTTAAAGTATGATATTGATAGTTAAATGATATTTAAGCATTACATTTGAATTGTAATTGTCAGAAAAATGACCTGAAACTTGGAATTAGGCAAAAAAGTTTACAGGTGCTCTTTCAGTATGGTGCTGGGCTTGACTAGGATATTTTACCACTCTATAGAGGCAGAGGTGAACTTGTAGAGTTTTGTTCAATAGAAATGCAAATAATTTCTGCACAAAGAACAGATAACTACAAAGGTTACTGTTTATGACCCTGTTAGACATAAGCCAGTTTTGTATCTAACCCAGGAAACTTATCCTAACATTGCTTATAAATACCTAGCTTCTCAAATGTTTTATAATAACATTTTACTGTTTTTTAATCCACTGATGAGCTAGATAAAATTTTTGACTTGTGTTAATTTTATATTTGCATGAGAGTCATGGTTTTATCTTTTTGAAAACTGTGCTTTAAGACTATTTAGCTAGAAAACCTCAAGTCTGCAACCTTTTCTGGAATATCTGCTTCTGCTTCCTCTAGGTGATACAACAGTGATTTCACTGAGGAATTGAGACTGCTATCCGGCACTCTGGGCTCCTCGTGCCAGGGAGTCAGCAGGCAATACTATACTAGCTGGGGTGATTGATCCTGACTATTTAGGGGAAACTGAGTTGCTACTACATAGTAGGGGTATGGAGAAATATGTCCAAAACGCAGGGGATCCCCTGGGGTACTTCTTAGATTGTCCACATCTCATGTTTATGTCTTTGGATAAAAGTCATGAAACTACAGTGACTCAATCCAGACAGGACTGCTAATATCCCAGACCCTTAAGGATCTATAGAGGCAGTGTTTTTCAGAAGACTCTTTGGAAAATGTTTATCTAATGCAATTCCTTCATTGTTATAGACTTATTTAATTGAATAATATTAGTTTCCTTAGTTCTATCTCTAAGCCTCCCATGAAAACAATTAACTCCTCAATAAATAGTAACTATTCAATTATTCATTGAACAAATACTATATTGATTAAACACCTACTAAGTACCAGGCACAGATCTAGATCCTGAGAATAAAACAATGAACCAGTTTCTACTTTCTCATCTGGAGCTGACTGTGTGTGTATGTGTGTGTGTGTGTGTGTGTGTATGCGAGAGGGAGAGAGAGAGAGAGAGAGAGAGGAGTGTGCATCAATTGTCAGAAAGTGAAAAAATGCTATGAAAAATATAAGGCAGCAATAATAGCACAATGATTGGGAGGTACTAGTTTATTCAAGGTGGTCAGAGAAGGCTTTTGAGCAGAAGGCATTTGAGCAGAGGCTTGAATTATTAATAAATAATTGAATAAGCCCTGTATACATCTGGGTCAAGGATTGTCAACATATAGCCCGTGGGCCAAGTCTGTTGTGCCACCTCCTTTTGTAGATAAGGTTTTATTGGAGCACAGCCATACCCATTTGTTTACATATTGTCTGTGAGCACTGCTTTCACACTATAGTAGTAGAGTTGAGTAGTTGCAGCAGAGACTGTATGACCTGCAAAGCCTAAACCTTTTACTACCTGGTCCTTTGCAGAAAAAGTCTGCCAACCCCTGGTTCAGGGCAAGAGGTGCCAAGCAGAAGAAACAGCAAGTGCAAAGGACCTGTGGTAGAACTGTGCTTGGCATGTTTAAGCACTGATAAGGTGGCTACTATGCCTGGAGGGAGAAGGTATGGGAGAGCATGGTGGGGGCAGGTCAGGTCAGATCATACAGCCCCAGTGAGGACTCTGGCTTATCCTCTGAGTAAGATGGGGAGCCACTGGAGGTTAAAGCAGAGTGACATGATCTGATTTATGTCTTAAAATTAACTTTCTGGCTGATGTCTTCCCTTTATCTCTTCTCCCTTCCTCACTATCCTGTCCTAAATCTTTCTCCTTAAGAAGATGGGGTAATTTAAGAAATGATAATCCATTGAATTTGATGAACTCTTAGTTAGTCCTGATGCTTTCACTTGAAGGTTATCCTTGTCCTTGGTTCCATCATTTTTGAGGACCTGGAGCCTCTAATGAGGCTTCAATCTGCATGAGGACTGGCCAAGCTGTTCATTCCATGAGGAGCCCTGGGCCCTACCATAGGAAGGCCAGTGTGGTGCACACTTCACAAAGAACACTCCAGAGCTTTGCTCACCTCTTTGAAGATACATTTACCTATTTATGAGTCATTTGTGCCAATGTGATAATGTCCTTTCTAAGTGCTGGCTTGTAGTCTAAAAACATCTAATCATACTGCCCTCAGCTTAGGTGAGCTATGTTACTTGTCATTTTAAAACTGCATTTGCACCCAGAGTAGGAAGAATGCCTCGTTTCTCATGTGGGAGCATGTGTGACAAAGTGAAGGTCATTTTTCCTCCTTCAAAAATGGAAATAAACACCTTTGAAATTGAAATTTGTTGGTCTTTTTTTTCAATACCAGCATCCTTTAAGCCATTCAATTACATGAGATATCGGCTCTCTGAGATGTTCTCAATTCTGTATGCACAATTTTGAGCTATTTCTCTTAGGCATTTTCAATGGAAATATTCTATGGTATACCCTCCTTTGCCAATTTATTTTTGTTATCCATGAGTGTGGGTCAGTGGTACCATGACTTGTTATTTTCCAGAATTTTATTTTCTTAGTGTGGATATAGTGAAATTACGTAGTCTGACGCATTAAGAGACAAATTGTGCTGGATGTTCAACCTCTAATATGATAGGTGATTTGGGGTGAGGCATTTTATTCATGGAGCTTCTATTTTTCTGTTGCTCAAAGGGTGGATATTGAGTCTTTGTGATCTGGCCACCTTGAATGATTGTTAGAAGGAAATGCTGTTGCAGACATTAAAAATGTTGATATTTTGAAAGCACTATATAAATATGAGGTTGTGGTGTTATCTTTAGTTTTTCTACTTTGTGACCTATGAAGAATATGTATAGCTTGAATCATTCAAATTATACTTTTTAAAAAACCAAACTCAAATTGCTGAAAGTAAGGAAAAGTTTAAAGCAGAGGTTGAAAGATTAAAAAAGAATATCTGGCAGACATATGATTTAGATTTATGACACAAATTGGCTTCAGGCTTAAAGTAGGCAATGCATAAATCCTACAAAAAATTCTGAATAGATTTTTTTTCCATTTCCAAAGCTGTGAATCATATGATATGGAATTTTGTGCTATGTTTTGGTTAGAACCTTCTTATTTGATATTAATGCAGTAAGTGAAATGTAAAATGATATTCATTTAATCTTTATTGGAAATTTTGCTTTCAGAATTTGGCAGTTCTGTTCAGTGGCATAGATGAGGAGCTTAATGCTAACACTGCTTGGAAGCATTTTTAAAAATCCACAGCCAGTCTGGTTTGTAGCATCTGTTTAGAGCTAAGGTATTGGAGAATGCCATAAAGAGTCTCAAGACTTAAGTTCTTAAAACCAAATGGTAGAAATTGAAAAATGTTTAAAGACAAATCCCCCAGTAATCCATTATCTGAAAAATGAGAGCAGTAGTTGGTTACCTTGTGTGATTTCTGGGTTGAGGAAAACTTATATAACTTTGTCTACAGGCATAGCACATCTTCCTTCACCAACATTTTTCTAGCAATAGTAGTAATATCCACTGGGCATTCCAGCTTTGGCAGGTACTATGGAAAACCCATGAAAGCATATCCATTTTCTTCCAGAAACTTCCAATCTAATGAAAACTGATAGTAAGGTCTCTTCTTCAGAGCCACAATTTTACTCTTGAACTATTTTCCTTCAAATACTATTGCAAAAGAAAACTGTCCTAAATAAAATCTCTAACACCATTATAGGGGGATTATCTGTTTTATCAGAATATGTGGCACTCAAAATATTTTCTCTGAGATTTTATCTTATTTATATAATCCAAATTAGTGCACTTAATTCTTTCCACTGAATGTAGACTAGAACCAGAGAAAAGTTAAGAAGCCCTCTTGCCATCCAGGATGCTTTTGCCTACTTGAGTGGCTGGCAGATATGTTTAGAGGTGAATCTCTTTTCAATTTTCTAATGGGGTGATTGTGCCTCCTACAAAATTATATGGCACATACATTTATTAAACATGACCAGTTAACTTGGGCTTTTCACCCTAAACTGCCTCCCCACCCTGCCATATACAGCATCCAGGGTTTTTCCTAGAACACTTGTAGGGTCAGGCCCATCTTTGGGAGGCCTCAATTTTACTGTTTTGCAGAGAAAGAAAAAGAATTGAAAACAAACACTTCACCTTATTTGTTTGGAAAGGAATGAGCAACAAGACAGAAATAGTGGTTTAGGAATGATGCAAAAAGCATGTCATTGAACTTGCCAAGGCTAGACATTATGAAGCTTCTTGCCCATAACAATAATTATTTTATTATCAATTAGTTATAGAGAATTTACTATGTGTTAGACACCATGCTACTGGCTTTATCTTGCATTTTTTCAGTCAGTCCTCTTGAAACTCTATGAAATAGGAACTATTCAGAAAAGTCAGGTAACTCATTCCCAATCACACTGTTGACAGGTGGCTGAGCTAGTCTCTCTATCTCCAAAGTTCATGCTTTTAGTCACTCTACAATAATCCTCTATATGGAAATGATTCAATATTTGAATAGGTTTAAAAGGCCATAAACATTGACTTAGGAACCCACATCTTCCTATTATGATGAATATCTTTGATTAAGGCAAATGTTCAAGCGTCAAGATGAGTTCCCTCTACTTCACTGGGGCTCTCAGAATTTTTCTTTCATCTTGAAACTCCATTCCTGACAAAATCAGGATAGGTAGCTGGATGAGTTGGTCTCTTAAGTTTTTTTTTTTTTTTGCCTTAAGATTTTAAGATTCCTCAGTGCTTTCTATGTCTCATATGAAATAACCAGTGTTGTTATAGATTGTGCTCACAATGGCTACTAATGCTCCCATTTCCCTATTTCTACAATGAGAATAATGTATTTTTTTCTTTCTTCATGGGGATACTATAAGCATCAATAATATAATAGCTCTATAAATGTGTCAAGCTTATGAGGAAGACCAAATACAAAAATCTAAGTTATCATTGTCATCTGAATCATTTACATTTTAATGCAAAAATGGAAAGCTTCTAGATAAGTTTGTGGCACACTTAGCTTTATTGAAATTGAACAAATGCTTTTTTTAAATAACCCCTTTTACAGCACATGTAAAATTTAATTATTTCCTTATATTTTTACACATCTTTTATCTGAGTAAGCAAAAATACGTCTTTTTTTTTTTTTTTTTTTTTTTTTTTTTTTTTACTTAAAACATGTAGCCAGGATTCAAACCATGTAGCTCTGGTACCAAAAAGGCAACAGGTTATGAAAATCACAGTACAATTTCAAAATTCTTTAAGTTAGTCAAGGATATTGAAAACAATATTCACTTGGATTGACAGTAGAAATCATGGATCAGTCAACATTAGGACTAGTTACACCTACAATGAGAGCAGAAATGGAAAGTTCAAGCTAATCTGAGCTACACTGTTCAGGACACACCATCTCCATAAATACTGTGGCTGAGTGGCTGCAATGGCTAAGTCACACTTGGGCACTTGAAGTTGCACATAAGTATAGCCAAAGCGAAAAAATATATATAGTGTGCTAACTTGGTTCTAAAATAAAATGAGCACTTTTGTTTAAGAGGGTATACTATCAAATCAATTACACGATACATAATTTAAACTCCAAATTTACATCCAGGAGAGAAAAATAATATTAAAATGCACACCTAACAGACAGTAATGTAGAAATTTGTTCTTTGTCATTGATGTTTATTTGTTGTTTTCTGGATAAGTAGAAATAATTTACAACCCACAAAAGGACTTCTCAGGTGAAACACTAATCACAGACATGGTAAAGAATGTAGCTTAGGAGGCTTGTTTTAAAAACAAGGCAGCATTTTCCTGAAAAAGTTTGGTCCTCAACTCACTATAGGCTAGTCACTATGGTCAGATGGTAAGCATTTTCGAGGAGTGTGTGTGTGTGTGTGTGTGTATTTTAAGCTAACTTGTCAGTACCAGAATTAGTCAAAGCCAAACCAAACCAAAAAAGTAAACAGCGTTCAAGAACTTGACCCTGCGTATCATATCTGATTGATGCGTCATCTGAAAGAACAATGCTAAAGACTATGGAAGGGAATTATGCTCACGAGATTCTGCAACACCTTAATTTTATGCAGTTTTCTTCATTGCCTGCATAACTTGTCTTTTTTCATGTAGGTGCCAGGTAACCCACCCCCATGATCCTCCCTCCCCCCTCCCTCAATCTTCTCCTCTGTCAAAGTGATATAAAGACAATTTCACTGTGTATTTACAAGCACAATGCTGAGGCAAGAAGGTCCCAGGTCTGTAGGGCACATCTATTTCTTGTGGACATCTTCATGCCGAATGATCTTGTATGTGATCCAGTAAAAGATGTTGAAAATGAGGAAGGCCAATGGGAAGGCAGCTCGAGATATCGTGTCAATCCTTTTTGCCCGGTCCACAAACTTCTTCTTGATGGCGTCTGCATCTTTTGGGGGTTGTGGGACGGGGTTGGCAGGTGTGGCCTTGACAGCTGTTCCATCTTTCACTTGGAGGCAGTGACCCATCCCATAACCACTGAAATTAAAACGACTTTCACGAGTAACGTCTTCTTCCTGAGAGAATAAAGACAGAGGAAGCACAGATTGGTTGTCAGTCAAGTTAGATGGAAGATGCCTAAAATTTTTCAAAAGTAAAAGGATAAATCACAGTTAACTGGTGGTGTGGGAGGCTTTTGGAATAGGGAGTTCTTTTTCAAGTTCAACTCAATTATTCATGGAACAGATACAGTTCATTAACTTTTCAGGCTGAGAAATTAAGGGTAAGAATAATGACTTTGTGGTCATTTTACTTAACTAACCAAACAGAAATACCTACATTATATTCAGTACTGACTTTCCCAAAATCTAGTCTATTAATCCATAGATTCAAACAGACTGTTTTAAAGCCAGTTCTCCAAATCCCAGTATTATACTGTAAATCTATGAATGAGACTGTTCATTCATTCATTCAAAAAACATTTACTGAGTCCCTGCTGTGTGCTTGGTCCTGAGTAAGGAAATTCTAGTATTGTGGCCTGTTCATAGCCCAGTTCCTACATTAACACTAATTTTAATGTTAATGTTAAATCTAAGATGAACCCCTTAAATGTACACCTGTTTCCCCTCCAGCCCTCTAGTTCATCTCAGTTATATAGCAGAGATTAAATATTCATTATTTGGTGTAAATATTTTCACTATGGCTAATTTTTTCCTGTGTCAATTTTTAACATTGATTATTTGGCTAGTGAATCATCTCTACCATATTTAAACATGTGTAATTTTAGCTGATGTCAGTGATATTTTGTGTTGATTTTTTTCTACATGAATTAGATAAAAGACTGAAAAATTGTATTTATTCCTCAGCATAAATGGCAAATAGCCTTAGAGACAAATGTATGGGATCCAGGTGTATGTTTGGGTCAAAGAGGGAGCCCAATGGTGGGGTTGTAAATGTAGGATTGAAATGACCTGCTTCATAACAATTTAGCTGTAAATAGCCATCGATTAAATCATTTTCTGTAAATAGATTACTGCCTTCCACAATACTGTGCAACCCGTTTGAGTCACCAGAAGTGCTAAACTCTTTATCTTTCCAGATAATAATGGTTATGTTTCCCAAAAGACAACAAAACTTGGTATTAATTTTATTTCATGAATGTTTACTGCATGTCAGTAATGCCTTCAGCCACATATAAAAGGTATACTAAATGAAGGACTTACAATATGAATGACAGCTCAACTATAACTCAAATAGTATGACAATGACAAATTGTATTTCGTATACTGAAATGAGTTTTGTGAGTTCAATAGCAGATCCCCAGAGAGGTAAGAAAGGTGAGAAGAGCTATTTCAGTTAATTATACTTCATCATGTGCAAAATGGGAAGTGAGAGAGTGTGCAGTTTAAAGAGAAGTGCAAGGACTTCAGAATGGGTAGATTAGATTATATTAGGTCATTACGTATGAAATGTCCTACTTCCTTAAGTACTAAGTTTGACGGTTGCTATCTCTGTCATTTCACTTTGAAATTTCTTTTTTTTCCCCTTTTGTGAAGGTACATCCTCAGTCTTTCAAACACGTGTTTTGGCTTGTGATTATATTTCACATTTTTTTAAGAGCAATTTTTGTGAAACCATGGATAAGTCAAAAATTCATGTTATTTTTGAATATGAGTTCCATCATGGAACCAATGCAGTGCAGACAGCTTGAAATATCAATGAAGTGTTTGGGAAGGATGTGGCTAATGAATGCACAGTACGTCAATGGTTTGAGAAGTTCCATTCTGGTGATTTTAATTTTGAAAGTGAGCCATTTGGGTGACCTGAGACCAAGGTGAATAATGATGAGTTGAAAACCAGTGGCAACGAATCCATCTCAACCTATGTGTGAATTAGCAGCAAGGTTTGATGTTACTATTCTAACAATATTGGAGCATTTGAAACAAATGGGCAAGGTAAAGAAGCTGGACAGATGGGTACCTCATGAATTAAATGAGCGTCACAAGAGAAATCGTCTGGAAGCTTGCCTTTCTTTGCTGTCATGACATAAAGGCAAACAATTTCTACACTGTATTGTTATGTGTGATGAAAAATAGATTCTTTTTGACGATCACAAGCATTCAGCACAATGGTTGGATAAAGATGAAGTGCCAAAACACAGTCCAAAACTGAATATTCATCAAAAAAAGCTAATGGTGTCTATTTGGTGGTACAGTGCTGGTATTATCCACTATAGCTTCATGAACCTGGTCAATCAATTACACTGGATATCTACTGCAACCAATTGGACAAAATGATGAGGATGCTTGCAATTAAGCAGCTGAGATTGGTCGGTAGACATAGGTTAATCCTCTTGCAAGACCACATGTTGCAAAAAACAGTGCTGCTCAAACTACAGAGGCTGGACTTGGAAACTTTCCGTCATCCACCGTATTCACCAGACCTTGTACCAACTGACTACCACTTCTTCCAGGCTTTGGGCCACGTTTTGCAAGGAAAAATATTCAGTTCTCAACAAGCTGTAGAAAACGCCTTTCACGATTTCATCGCCACTTGCTCTCCAGGCTTCTCTGCTGCCCTTAAGATGGCAAAGCTGCGTCGATAGTTTAGGTACATACTTTGATTAATTGTACTGCTTCTTATTTGAGATATAATAAACTAAACTTTTGATTCAAAGTCAGACATTTCATATTCAATGACCTAATAGTATATGTGCTCAGGTGAGTAGCTGCAGAACCTGGAAGGGAGGACAGATTGGCTTCCATGTGGCTGAAGGAGCTCAGGAAATTTCACCCCAAAATATGACTGCTTTGTATAAAGAATATTTTGAATTAAAGGCCATTGGAGATTTTAAAAAGCACTGGAAGGGGGTTTTCCTCTATCTGCATAAACAGGACCTTTCCTCTATCTGTATAAACTGGACTGACCTGATCAAAAGATCAAAGGGGGCACTTGACTTCCCTTCCTCTCCATGTTATCTCCATATATTGCAGGAAAGAAAATCAAGAATGCAAGCAGACCTGGCTTAAATTATTTTAAACACAATATCTGTCTCTCAGGTTAATGTAATTTGTAAAAAGAATCATTTACAAGTCAATCTGTCTCCCCATCCATTTGTCCTCCCTAGCACCATTTGTCACCCCTAAACAGAATTACCTGTACTTCATATTTCCTCTCCCCTCCCCTCCAAAAAAACAGGTATAAAAATATCTGAACTTCATTGAGATATTGAGTAATTACTCTTGTGATTCTCCCCATGCACATGGTATTGGTAAATAAACCTTTCTCTTATTAATTTGCCTTAATTGTGAGTTGATCTCCCAGTGAACTTTCGGGGAAAAGGCAAGTTTCCCCTCACGCCTACATGGCTCACTTAGCTAGATTAGTACTTTTATGCCACTTCTCTCTGTGGGAGGCACATGCAGCCTGAAAATGAAGAAGAGAATTTAACAAAGTCCTTGGGGCCTTTGGTTTATCAAGATTGCCTGTTGTGATACAGTACCTCTGGTGAGGCCAGCCCTAAACATGGCTGAATATTTTATTGCAAACTGGCAATGACTTGGAATTTGAGCTGGAGAGATAGCAAGTGTGAATAATTGCCAAACACTACATGTTATCCTTCACCATGTAGATTTGATCTCTAGGAAAATCAGGCTAGAAAACAGAAGGCTCATTTATTTGATACGTTGGTGGATCTTATTAATGAATGTACCTAGTATTACCAATAAAAGACATTAATTATAACCTTTAATCAGCCCAGGTATATCACAAAAATCAGGCCAAAGCTCTTGTAAAAAGTAACTGTAAAACTACTACTTTATAAAGTCATCTCTCTAATAATTTTATTTATATGGTATTGTCCTACACAATTTGGCTCAAGGCATTCTAATTTCTTAACAAAATGTAATAATGGATTTTTTTGTTCAACCATTAATTATTGAGTGTTGCTTCTTTGACAAGCATTGTGCTAGGTGCTGGGAGACAGTTTATGAAGTTGGACAAGGGCTCTACTTGCATGGAGCTTTCAGAAGCTGGAAGAAGCTGACCTAAAGGTATTATCATATAAAGAAACTAACCAAGAAAATCCAGCCTGACATCTGAGTTCTTCCATGTGCTCAGCTATATAAACTTAATATTGAAGACTTAAATTGGACTCAGATTCATATATTAAATCTGTTTTCTTTGCCTTAAAATATGAGTGATATATTTTATGTGTACAAAAGTTTCAAATAAGTGAAGTCTTTCATAATCATTATAGTGTCATCATAACTATCTGAATACTTATTAAGTGCTTAGTGAGAAAAGGAAGCATACAGGAGGAGGGGACTTGTTTGTGACATGTGTTATAGTCAGTATTGGACTTTCCAGCTATTGCTAATTGCTAATTAGATTTCAACTCGTATGTGAGTGAAATAGAAATGGTGCCAATTGGTTTAGCAAAGAGAGATCCAGTTTGGGAATTCGGATACTATGGTTCTAGGCCTGGATCCAAGGCTTATAAGCTGTGTTGACTTTAGGTAAGCTACTTATTCTTTCAAGGCCTCAGGGACCTCATACCAAAAATGTCAATCTGCACTAGATCTGTGGGTTTCACCTTTGGCTTCTGGAGAACTTCTACAAATACATGTATACCTGCCTCCCCTCCTAACCCCCTCCAGACCAACTGAATCAAAATTTGTGGGGATGAGAATTTAGGATCTATATTTTTAAAAATCCAGTAACTCTAATGTAAAATGTTGGAAACCAGTATCCTAGATGAGTTCTAATGTCCATCTCTAAAATGTACAACCTATTCTGTATTATTAAATATAAAATTACTTTTCAAAGGGAAACAACCCCTCACAATACATTTCCCCTTATCTGCCCAAATTTACTTTGCTGTGTTTTCTTTCCGTATCTGTAAAATCTTGCAAATTGCAGTTCTCACCTCTATAAACAGTTAGAAACTCATGATTAAGCATATAGTTCACTGCCTGAGTGAGATAAGGTTCTTTAAAATTCCTAAGCCCCTAAAGAAATAGAAAGGGTAGGTAGGTAGTAAACTGTGTTTAGCACACAAAACAAAAGGAAACACAAATGGACATGTTCACATTTCTTTTCAGACTGACTCATTTGTTTAATTTCTATAATCTCTCCCCACATACTGTGAATGGACAGCGGAAGAGATTAACTCATTCACTCATTCAGTTAACTACCAGAGCTAGAATAGAAGGATGCCAGGTTAGTATTTCATTATGTTGTACATTGCCATGCAAACTGTGGGTGCTTAATAAACGTTTGCTGAATAACAAACAAAAGGGAATTTTAAGAGGGTTTTCCCTGTGCTTGAAAATACTTTCCTCATTCATTCAACAGCATTTCAAATTATGCTTCTGAGCATAGTTACAGCTAATTAAATCAATTCTTTAAAATTCTCTGCCACAAAAATAAATCTGTTGTGGGTAGAAATTATCCATTTAATTTTTCACATGCAGGAGGTATAAATGCTAGTTTAAGGGTCTTGTTTACCATTATGATTCATTCAATGCCTTTTAAATATAGAACCTTAAATTATTCACATCAAAGTGTATGGTTTTGACTCAGAAAACATAACTGAAACCAATTTGAAATTTTGGGGATATAATAAATGACTGACTTTCTGACAGGTTCAGAATAAAATGTTATGGTAATATGGTAAGACTCCTATAGGAGGGCAAAATAGAGATGAGCTTGAGTCATGGATAAATTGAAGCTAAAATAAAGAACAATCTGTAGGCACAGCTCAGTTGAGCATACTCACAGGGCGAGTCAGGTCCTCCCAGTAAGGGAAAAATTTTAAGCATGTACTCTCCATTTCTTCTAATTAGCTAGGAATCCAATTAGTTAATTATCCATCGTCTACTGTCTTCAGTAACTGAACAGTAAACACTTCTAGCTGACCCTGTTTTGTTATTCACTTACTAGTCAAATTCCGACAGAAAATAAATCATCTGGTCAAAGTTTCAATATGTGCAATTTTTATATCCTACTTTGATAAGATTTCCTTAAATCCCGTCTTCTGTATGAAGCATTGCCATGGCACTATGCAATTTGTTTGAGATTTATTATCTAACTTTATTTATTTTATGTATCGGTTTTACTTATTATAAAATTTACTCATTCCTGTGTTTGGAGTACTTCTTGTCTAGATGTGAATTTGGACCTAAAGCTCACCAGAATTGCACTGTATTAATAGTAAATTGTTCATCATAAGCAAAATATTTCAATATAATTAAAGAACATGATACTTATAAAAGATTTTAGTAATGTCCATATTTCTGATTTTTCTCTTATGCCATAGAGAAGAGGAAATAAAAGGACTCCTAAAAAGTAGGATAGGGGAAAATTCTTTCCATTGCATTTCTCACCCAGATTCTTTGATTGGACTGAGTCTCCCTTCTGTTGGAACAGGAAATTTCTCAGCTGGAACTGAAGGTTGTAGTGAGCCTCAATCAATGCAAGGACATAATGGACTCTCCAGCCCTCCTTAGGAAACAGTGTGAGTCCAAATACAATGGGTTTTCACCAAAAAAGTCCTCTGAGCAAATGATGGCTAGATGATGTTTAATCACGAACCTGGCAAATGTCCATTACTTAGATGTGAAAAGAATGGCCTTGGGAAATTCTCTTCAATTCTAAGGCCTCAATTCCCTCGCTCTATCATGGAGACTTGGAAATAGACATGAATAATAAATAACATTTATTGATTATGACTATGTACCATGAACTTAAAACTACAGTCAGTTCTATCACCAAACTGACCCTACAAGTCACATGTCTCCTAGAGAAGCTGAGGTCAAGAGAATTTATGTGGCTTCCTACAGTTATATTGCTAATAAATATTGCAGCTGAGATTCAAATTCAGGTCTGTCTAATTCCCAAATTGTCTGATTCCAAAGACTCTAAAAATATTTGATTTGTGTGAATTTTTGTGCCTATCAAACCCCAAATGGCTTTCATTCAAGATTATGGATGAAGAGTCTGACTGAGTTTTGCAGAACAACAAAGCTGAAATAAAGTAAACCAAATATATCCCAATGTTGCTTAATGACATATGATGAAATGAATTAAAACTGTCAAAGTGTCATTTTGGACAGATTGTGAAAAGCAATTCTTTCACAAGAAAAGTATATTAATGTATCATTTCTTTTTCAATGCAGCATATTTTTGTCATTGATTTTTAAAGAAGGAACTTTTGGGATTTATTTCTTGAGCACCTGCTGTTAATTTTGATAGTTTTAACAAATGTTTATTCGGCACCTTTTATGGGCCAGTTATGTGGTGGAGATACAGAAGTGAACAAGAAGACGAAAGTCTCTGATTTTTTGGACTTTATATTCTAGAGGAGAAAACAGTAACAAGTAAGCAAATTATACACACACACAAACATATACATACATGCATATATACATATATGTGTACATATACACATGAGACACACACACACATACACACACAGAGGTAATGATGGGTGCTTTGAAGAAAAACAACTGAGGTAAGAGACTTAAAGAGAGGTGAGTGGCAGAGAAGTGGATGTTTAGATTGAGTGGTTAGAAAAGACCTGAGGAGATGCCAGGCACTGTGCCATGTGCTGAGGATCCAGCAAAGGGCAAAATAGATCCAATTCTTGCTTTCAAGGCATTCACAACCTTGAGATGAAGGCAAACATTAATAAAATCACATGAATGTATAATTACTATGATAACGGCTCTGGAGAAAAATTATAGGATGCTATGATAGCCTATTGAAGGGGGACGTGGTCTAATCTCACAGATAAGAGAAGTTTTTCTCCGAGGAAGTGTTATTTCATTAGAGATCTGGAATTTGAGAAGCATTATAGAGGTAAAGGCAGGATTGGGAAGTGTCTGTAATTGAGGGATGCAGTTGAGGCCTAGCATACAGGGCAAAAGTGGGGTGAGACCAGGTTTCAGAAATGACTCAGGGGCAAGATTATATAGAGGGCCTTGTAAAGTACTGTGTCTATATGGAGCTTTATTTTATGAACCAAGAGGAAATATTACAGGCTTTTAATGGGGATTACATGAGACAATCAGATTAACATATTGAAATAAACATGTTGATTGCAATGTAGATGACTGTCTGGAGGAAAGCAATAGTGAATCTTCTTTCTAACTAGAAAGACTAGTTAGAAGGTTCTACAGCAATGTTTAAGATGAGACATGTTAATGATTTGCACTAGGGGTGGTCGTGTAGGTAGAGAGCAATGTGCCAACTTGAGACATGGAAGGACAATTAATAGGTCTTAGAGATGGATTAAAAGCTGTCTAAGTTAACCTTCAACTTAAAGTACTAGATGGATAACAGTGCTATTCAATGAGAAAGAAGATACTGAAAGAGTATCATATTAGGTTGGGGGAAGATAATGTTGTGATTCAGGTGCCCTTGAGACATTCCAATGGAGACATGGAGTAGGTGATTGTATGGATAGTCTGTAAGTGAAGAGATCTCACCTGGAGATATAGACTTGTTATATGTTAATGCATGACTGGCAATTTTTTCTACCTAAAACTGTTGTGAGGCATAAAAATATTGAAGGTGACTTATGCTAAGATCAACTATTAGCCAAGACACTTAAAATTCTTCTTTTAAATACTCATTGACTTCTTTCCATATATAGCAATACTTGGAAATAATTTTGGATTTGTAATAAATCCTTATTCTGACGCTGAGGATAAAATGAAATTATAAGTATCATTCTGCAGGTCAGTTGAATATTCCAAAGCAAACTTTATGGAGTAGCCATGGTTTGGTGTTGAGGGTTAGGGTCAAGACATGAGAACCCCAGGAGTGGGACAGGACTTTGCCAAAGAGCAACTTGTAGACATGTCAGTTCACTGAGCAAAAGCTGTTCGACCTTGAGGGGGACATTACACTGATCAGGGATATCTGCAAAAGGACCCCGCCTTGAAGCCTGAGGGCTACAGCCTGGATGTCTGCAAACGGACTGGGCTTGTAATCCAAAGGCCGAGAATGATCAAAGGATGTAAGCCCAGCAGATAAGAGCAGTTTGCTATTGTAAGCCTGAGGCAATGTTCCTATCTCTCTCTCCTGAGTTTATGTCTCAGTAAATGAGGAACTAGATAAAGTAGAAAGATCTCTTTGTTCCCATTTAGATTATACGCCCTACTGCTAACCCAGGAGCTTTTCACATGAAATCATTGTAATCCATAACATGAAAAAGAGAAAAAAAATGGTACTAGACTTCAGTCAGTACCACCTGGCTCACTTGAATGCTGGTGGTCCCCTGACCTCCCCACACCCTTGCACCTTACTTTTTGTGTCCGTATCTTTTTCTCTCCCATCTCTTGCAATGCACACTGCCCGGGGACCCAGTTATATCGGAGGCATGGAGAACCCCCCCCCCCCCGATAGTTTGGGTCATGTGATGTGATCCCCTACACTCATCCTACAGAGCCCTTTCAAACTGGTCTGTGGATGGCATAGTAGCATATTGGCAAAGCAAAGAGAAGAGAAGCAGTTCCCACTTCTTTCTCTGTATGCTTCCATCTGTCATATAGAAGTCACAGCCTATATTACATTGTGTTTGCCAAAGATGGCCACAACAATATCTCCTATCCCATGTGCTTTTTCTGCAATGTATTATTAACACTCTTTCCATTGAGACAAGGGGCCTATCTCCCCCTTGAGTCTGAGTGAGTTTGTGACTTGCTCCTAATCAACAGAATATAGTAGAATGACACTAAGTAACTTCTGAGGCTAGGTCATAAAAAGTGAAGAAGCTTCAACCTGGTTAGTTGGAACTTGTGCTTGGAACCATGAGCCACCATGTCAGCTGTCCGGCTGCCCTAAGACCATCATGCTATAAAGAACTCAAACTAGCCCATGTGGAGATATAAAATGGAGAATCCCTGAGGCTACATGAAGAGAGAAAGATGCCTGGCCAGTTCCCAGCTGTTCTAGCTCCAGCTACTGTCTGACTGCACCCAAAGGATAGCCCCAGAGCCAGAACTGCCCAGCTGAGATCTTCCCAAATTCTTGACACACCAAAAGTGTGGGAGACAATAAACTGCTTGTTGTTGTTTTAAGCCACTAAGATGTTGGATGATTTATTATGCAGTAATAGATAGCTGCATAGATAACTGATGCTGAATAAAAAACATAAATGTGGTGGTCTTTGGGACCAGGCAGGAGGCAGAAGGTGGAAGGGCCTCAAGGAGATTGTCGGAAAACTGGGAGGAGAGGAAAGCAGTTGTTATTGAAAGGTAGAGGATACTGGAAAGTTTACTAACACTATTTCCTGTAGTAATGTGGAAAATAGAAAATATACATAATAAGCCTGATGATCTAGATAAGGAGATTTCCAGGCACAGTATTGAGGATACTGCTTGGCTTTTAGCTGCTGATACCAAACTGAGAGAGGACAAAGAATAACTGAAGAACAAGCTATTAAGTGTCCAAGTAGAAGTTGGAGGAAATGTAAAGAATCTGGAATAAGTCTTCTTAGCCTGCAAAGGGCTCTCAAATAAGAATGGGTCTCAGGGGAAATACCATATCCAGGGCGTGGCTGTAAGATTCTTCGTTAATGTTTGAGAAATATCTAAAGTAGCACCTCATAAGCTTTTTCAGATAGACAATAGGCCTTAAAAGATAAGAACATGCCGGGAGTTAGCTACTCTCCCAGCAAAACAGGTCCCAGGCAGGATTGTCACAAGAGATTTGGAAATAATAGAGACAGAGACAAAGTATAGTTTAAAGTGATGGTGGAGTCAGGGGTCCTCCAGCATTCGCATGAACCAGGAGGCCCTGAATGAAATCCCCTATCAGTATTTATTGGTACAGCAATTAGTTGTTAGTGGTTACAGATTTATGTGTACAGATCATTTGTTTAGGTTTCAAGGCTCCCCCAAAGGTTTCTAGAGATCCTTTGATTAATTCTATCTCCGTGAGCAAACGGTTACAAAATTTTTCTAATGTAAACTTCTTAAGTCCTAAGAATAGACTTAGCTGAGTATACAAGTTAAACATAAAATTGCCAATTAACAGAAAAGCTAAAGCAGAAATATAGCAACCATATATTTCTTTATCTAGTTTCTCACTAATTGAGACATGTGGTCAGGAGTGAAGTAGGAACTGTCCTTGAAGCTAATTGGTTTTAGCTGCAGGTGTCTGCTGGGCTGGCATTCTTTGATCAGTCCTTAACCTGTGACCCCATGCTGAGCTCTGCCTTGCACAAGCTCCAGGCGCTGGCTTGCAGGTCTAGAGACAGGCGTTGCCTTGCATTCGCCCCTGATCGGTGATATGCCCCCCTTGTTGCTAAGCAGCTTCTGGTCTGTGAACTAACACACTCACAGATTCCTTCAAGGCAAAGCCCTGCAAAACTCCTGAAACTTTACATGTCTCTTAATTCTATATTCCAACAAGAACATGCCTTGGAGAGTCTCTCCTTTAAACAATCAGCTTCTAAGAATATTAATGGTATTGGGCCACAGCGGCCTCATAGGGAGCCCAAAGTAACAAGGGCTTATCTTTTTTTTTAAATTGACAATAATCATATATATTTATGGAGTACAATGTGATGTTTTGATATATGTTTTATTGTAGAATGATTAAATAAAGCTAAGTAACGTATCCATCACTTCACATACTTATCATTTTTTTGTGGTGAGAACATTTAAAATCTCTTTTAGCAGTTTTAAAATATACAATACATTATCATTAACTATAGCCAACTTGTGCAATAGATATCTAAAACTTACTCCTCCTGTCTTAAACTGGGCTTATCTTGAAGAGATTTGTGGGTATAGCTTTTGTCTAATGAAGGGAATTGTAAATTGATACACAAGAAGCTCCAGAAAGTTTTTAAGGAATTGTATCTGCTTGGATTGAAAACAACAAAGACAGTATAAAATGAAAAGAGGTCTTTAGATACCTAATCTTTTCTGGACCGGAAATAGGCTAAAAGGTTACTCAGTTGCAAACAAGTGCCACTTCTTATGAAAGAAAAAAAAAAAAGATAACTCCAATAGCAGACTACGAGCCTAGAGAGCAGAGCCAAAAACCAGAGAGGACAACTCCAAGGGATATATCCACCAATAAAGGATCTGCCAATGTGGACCTTTCCAGATTTTAGACTTCCTATTAAACAATGATTGCTGTGCCTCTTGTTTACCATATTTTTGAATGGGAGAGTCTATAGCAGTTGTCCTATGCATGTGTCCATATTGTCTGTTGAATAAATGGGGCAGATAACTAGTCTCTTTAGTCCACACGTTTTCATATTGAACTTTACCCAAAGTGCTTAACTTGGAGTGCCTTATCTGACTTAGATGATGAGAACCTGAGTTTTGAGCTACATTTAAAAATTTTTAATATATATATTAAAATATATATTACATATATTATATAATATATGTAATATATAATATATAAAAATATAATAATTGTACATATTTATGGGGTATAGTATGATATTTCAATATATGTATACAATATGTAATGATCAAATCAGGATAATTAGTATATCCATCACCTGAAACTTTTATCATTTCTTTGTGTTGGTAATATTCAAAATCTTCCTTTCCAGCTATTTGGAAAAAAAAAAAACCCCAATAAGTTATTGTTTACTATAGTGCTATAGAACACAAAAATTTATTCCTCCTATCTAGCTGTAATTTTGTATCCATTAACTAACCTCTCCTTATCCCTCCCTGCCCCTACCCTTCCCAACCTGTGGTAACCACCCTTCTACTCACTACTTCTATGAGATCAACTTTTTCAGCTCCTACAAATGAGTGAGAACATGTGGTATTTCTCTTTTTGTGCCTGATTTATTTCACTGAACATAATGTCCTCCAGGTTCATCCATGTTGTCACGAATGACAGGATTTCGTTTTATTTTAAGGTTGAATAGTATTTCATTGTGTATATGTAGCACATTTTCTTTATTCATTTATCCATTGATGGACTTGTAGGTTGATTCTATATCTTGCCTACTGTAAATAGTGCTGCAGTAAACATGAGAGTGCAGATATCTCTTCAATTTCCTTTCTTTTGGATATATACCCAGTATCGGGATTGCAGAATCATATGGTAGTGAAGAAACTCTATATTGTTTTCTGTAATGGCTGTACTAATTTACATTTCCACCAAAAGTGTATTGGAGTTCCCTTTTTTTCTGCATCCTTGCTAGCATTTGTTATTTTCTGCCTTTCTAATAACAGCCATTTAACTGTGGTATGATGATATCTCATTATGGTTTTGATTTGCATTTTCCTGATGATTAGTGTTGTTGAGCATTTTTTCATATACCTGTTGGCTATTTGTATGTCTTCTTTTGAGAAATGTTTATTCAGATCCTTTGGCCACTTTTAAATCAGATTATTTGATTTTCTGCTGTTGAGTTGTTTGAGTTCCTTGTATATTCTGGATATTGATCCCTTATTGGATGAACAGTTTGCAGATATTTTCCCCCATTCTTCAGGCTGAGCTGCAGTTTAGTTCAATGCCTGTAATCAGTATTCAGCCATGAAAGCCTTTTATAGTCATTAATTATTTTCGCTTGTCTAGAAATGAAAATAAAATACCAATAACAAAAAAATTCTAGCCTTCTATTTTACTATTTTTGTAGGTATGCATTTAATATTGGAGGTCTTAGGAAAGGGGATAAGTATGTTTTACAAGTATTGGAGGGATGTGAATTATTGTGGAAAAAGGGGGGCCTGTGGCAGAATATATTTGTCAAAGATGGCCACAACAATATCTCCCATCCACGTAGTTTCTTCAGTGTGACTTTGAAGTTCCTCCTACTGAGAGTTGGGGGTCTGTAGGGGTCTATGTCCTCTCCTTTTGAATCTGAGTAAGCTTATGCCTTGCTTGTAACTAATAGACCACAATGGAAATGACACTGTATGACTTCCAATGTGAGTTCATAAAAGGCAACACAGCTTCTGCTCTGTTCACTGGCACACTTGTCCTTGGAGTCCTGAGCCACCATATTAAAAGTCCATTCACCCTGAGGCTGCCATGCTGTAAGGAAGTCAAAGCCACATGGAAAGGCCACGTGTAGGTACTCTGATTAGCAGTTCTAGTTCTTCCAGCCTAGGCACCAGACACATGAGTGAACAAGTCTGGCCAGTGGTGCTCCCTGCAATGAGCTGCCTCTATCTTCTCTTAGCCACCTGAGATATATCATCACTGCCTAAGGCTTCAATATCCACCCTGCTATAGGAATCATATCACTGAAGAACTAGCAGCACTATAGTGTAATGACATGTTGATAGGGGATATAACTCCTGTTTGAAAAATAAATATCTCGACTTCATCTCAGTAATGATGTAATAGCAAGAGACCAATGTCATACCTGATGACATTCTCAGGGATACCATGTCAGAGAATCACATTTACTCATCAGCCAATCTCTTCTCTGTTATAAAACCAAACATAAATGTGCTTCCTTTCAAAGTAAGTATCTGAACCATACAAGAGAGAGAAATTAGTGGGTGATCTCTTTGAAACTAGATTCAGACGTATCTAATATATGCTCAATATATCCTTAATAAATCCTTGTTTATTTCCTGATAATTCTTTTTCCACTTTATAGAAGGATCTTCTGGTAGCTAGTAAACCCAGACTCACTTAATTCATGATTTGGTCTAAATAAAATGATTTATACTTAACCTTTTCTATGATATCTGCATTTCATAGAGTCAAGTGTGTTCATAATTGTATACAATTTTAGGACAAAATAATCTAAACTAAAAAAAGAAAATATGATCTCTACAAATAAATATTAGAGCAGGCTCATAGATAGGTAAAGATTGTGAAAGAATACATACAAAAACAGTCCTGGTTAGAAAAGTGAGACTCTCTGTCCTATGAGGTAGTTTGGTTATCTCAATTTAAAATAATCAGTGAGGGGTAAAACCCTATATGGCAGCATCTATAAGAATTAACCGCAGGTAGAGGACCCGATATCTACTTTTTGCTTACTTTCTTAAATGATGAAATTGGCAGAGGGATAAAAGAAGAGTGAATGGGAGAATATCCCTTGGATATAGCTGACTCTGCTTCTCTCACCCTGAAACATTGAAAACTTCTCTACAGCTGGGCCCTCTGCTTGGAATTTATACTAAATCTGTCAATCCATTATTTATCAGCCATCAGCAGTAACATTGAATGAAGAAGCTCCTACTATAGGGTGGGTGCTGGACTTGGCTCTGGAAGCATAGTGATGAATAAGATCTAGTCTTAAACTTTGGTCAGTGTGTGTGTGTTTTTTGTTTTTTTTTTTGAGGGGGCATAGAGAACTAAATAGAGTATAACATGAGATATATTATTGAGATATATACAAAAATTTATTGGTGTTCAGATGAACCTGAAGTCTCCAGAGTTGGTGAGGGTATCTGTAGTAATATTGCTGGGATATACAAGGCAATGTGCAAATCATCCATGATTCCCCTAATCTGAAAAAGACTCTGTAGCTACCTACTGGTTTTCAGTATTTTCTTTTTTTCTATTATTATTTTCTTTAATTTTGTTTTCCATTCATATTAAAGAATAGGTGGTCAGGGACTCTGGATTTTGATAGCTGATTTCCACTATTGTCTTCACTCACTAGAGAGTGAGCTCCTGGAGCCTGTCAAAGTCATCTCTGTAGCCTTATTCCCTAATACATTGCCTGTCCCCTAGTAATTGTGTTTTGAAACGATCCTCTTGATTTTGAGTAAGGGCTCAGAAAAGTGGTGCTTCCTGGGGGAGGAGAGGAAACAGCAATTGTCTCCTAGCAGATATCCCTCTTTTTGCCAATTGCAGCCCTTTCTGCAGGCTCTGAATCAGTCTTCCCCCGAAAAGAACTTCCATCCCATCCTTCTCACTTCAGATTCCATAACCTGGATGTCACAGAGGAGCAGAGGAAATCACTACACTAGAATCTGAAAGGTTTGGGTTGAATTCACATCTTTCCCACCTCCTAAATTTGTGAGTTTGGGACAGTCCTTCAACATTTTTGCTCTTTCATCTCTTCATCTTTAAAATGAAGAGATTGAACATTTGGCCATTTTCTGAGTGTGTGAATATGATACTGGCTACTGTGTCTCATTGAGACTAATTTGTAGCTGGTTAATATGTTTAAGACTTTTTTTCCTAACCAGGGAGTAGACAGCATGCAAATAAAGGTCTTAATATCTTTCTAGCCCTGCCCTAATACCTTCTGCCAGGGTCAGCTTCATGGGTGTGTATACTATGCAGTTACGCAGGGCCAAGTGCTTAGAAGGGTCCTGTGCATGGTTTAATGCTCTGCAAAAGCCATCTTGAAATTCGTAATAATTTTTGAGCAAGGTTCCTACACTTTTATTTTGCACTGGGCTCCACAAATTATGAGGCTATTCCTGCCTTCTGCTGTAGTGGAATCGATGCCATTGGCCCCCTGCTTCCATTCCCAGGCTTAATACTTTTCAACAGTTTCTTATATCCTAATAACCACGCCCAAGCTTTTTTGTGTGACATTCGAGGACCCCCATGTCCTGCCTTATACTTACTTCTCTCATAGGATTCCATGACCTTTGACTTTGTTCAAGTGCTTCCCCTTGCATAGAATACCCATCATGTCTTTTCACCTGGAGAGCTCCTTCATGTCTTTCAAGATTTCACTCTGCCATTATCCCATTCAGGATATCTTTGCTTGATCCCTGAACCTGAGCCATAGGTTTCTCCTTAGCTCCTGTAGCATCTGGTACATGCCTCCATAATGGAACCTACTGTGTCATATTATACTCAGCTATTTACATTGTCTGCCTCTTTCATGTAACTTTCAACTGCAGGGACCCAGTCTCACATATCTTGATGTCCCCAGTATCTAGGGCAATACTTGGCTGAATCTTCCTACATTGAACACATATACGGTCTATGGCCATACCACCCTGAATGTGCCTGATCTTGTCAGAATACATATACAGTAAATACTTAAATGAATGGCAGAAAAAAGTCTTTTGTAATATGAAAAATCATCTCCTTGCTTATTTATTATATGGTTTATTTTTGCATATTGGATTTATACAAAATTAGGGCAAACCTAAACTCAACAATGTCACTCAAAAACTGAGGTATTTATGATCTATATTTGAAATGTTTTCCATTGTTTTTGCCTAATATTAAGCTAGTGAGCAGCCAGATAGTGTAAAATTTAGATTTACCCTATTAACAATTTTTGAAGAAAATGGGCCGGGCGCGGTGGCTCACGCCTGTAATCCTAGCACTCTGGGAGGCCGAGGCGGGTGGATTGCTCAAGGTCAGGAGTTCGAGACCAGCCTGAGCGAGACCCCGTCTCTACTAAAAATAGAAAGACATTATATGGACACCTAAAAATCTATATAGAAAAAATTAGCCGGGCATAGTGGCGCATGCCTGTAGTCCCAGCTACTCGGGAGGCTGAGGCAGTAGGATCGCTTAAGCCCAGGAGTTTGAGGTTGCTGTGAGCTAAGCTGACGCCACGGCACTCACTCTAGCCTGGGCAACAAAGTGAGACTCTGTCTCAACAAAAAAAAAAAAAAAAATGCATCCTTCTTCTTTGCAAAGAAAATAACATGTACTCACCATCAAATTGGTTTCACTGATCATCACCTAAGAGCACATTTAGGAATAACATTAATTGGGTGTTGGGCAGATGTGAGGGGGGGAGGGGATGGGTGTATACATACATAATGAGTGCGATGCACACCGTCTAGGGGATGAACATGCTTGAAGCTCTGATTTGGGGGGGAAGGGGGGACAAGGGCAATATACGTAACCTAAACTTTTGTACCCCCATAATATGCTGAAATAAAAAAAAAGAAAATAACTGGAAGAGAAAGACACGCTAGAATATAAACATTTTAAATTTATGCATCTATTTGCAATTCAAAATAATAAAGCTAGGTAAATTAAAAGTCAGTATATATTAGATATATTCAAATATTTCACCAAATAAATTAAACCTTATCAGGTATTGCCCATAGCAAAAGACTAAGGTATATTTGCATAACATTAGAGTATTTGAACTCATATGCCATTCATTTGGATTTGGCAAAGAAAGTAAAATCCCTGTAAATATATGGTTATTACCAAATGTCAATTTTAAGTCTTGAAATTCTAATTAATGAAACAAACTCTTCACAAATCTCTTAAAACAAATTAATGCCTGTACTGTGTGCTGTGTACCATATAGTTATCATTATACAAAATCTCCTTCCTTGCCTTGCTCATACATGTTATCAGTACAAGCCTCTGCATAAAAATAAAATGGCAGCAGGACCTCTTATTCATAACAAACTTCACCCCCAGTAACAGGGGAAAATGTGTGGGCAAGGGAGAACAAACAGAACTCAGTTGTGATATGAGCAGAAATCCTGGAACTGATGTTGCCACAGCCTACAAATGGCTGAGGTGACAGCATAGGGAGTTGGGCTATGACTCCTAGTTATCCCTCAAAACCCATTTTTTAGTTTTCTCCCAGTGATGGATCTTCCTTTAGTTCAGGGTTAAGTTAAGCACTGCAGGACTATTGACATTTGGGGCCAGGTAATTATTTGCTTTTGGAAACTGAGCTTTGCATTTCAGGATGTTTAGCAGCACCCCTGGCCTCTACCCACTAGATACCAATAGCACCCCTCCCCTGAGTTGTGACACAAAAATGTCTCCAGACATTGCCAAATGTCTCCTGGAGGAGCAAAATTGCCCCTGCGTGAGAATCCCTGTTTTAGCTGGTCACATGTGTGCACATGGAAAGACTGCATTTTCTAGCCTCCCTTGCACGTATGTGGGGTTATACAACATATCTACTATCAGGAAATTGAATTAGCTCAAGCTTCAAGTCAGAATCTAATCACTTCTTGCCACCTCCAACACTACATGCTTGTCTGAGCCACCCCTTAGTGGCTCAGCAGAATCATTTCCACCAGAATTATCACAATAGTCTGCTACATGGTCCCCTGGCTCCCAACAACAATGTCTACTCTCAACATAGCAACTAGAGGGATCCTGTTAAATTGCAAGTCAAGACATATCTTCTTCAGCTCAAAACTCTCCAGTGGCTCTCAACCTCACAAGTCCTTGTAATGTCCCCTTTGCCTCTTAGATCATAACTCCTGCTGCTCTCTCTTGAACCCAGGGGTCAGCACACATCTTCTATAAAGGGCCAGATAGTAAATTTTTTAAACTTCATGGGCCATGCAATCTCTGAAATCTATACCTTTTTAATGTATATTTTGAATCTAATTTTCTATAGTAAAATATATACTTCACTGTACTTTGGACCACACCTCACCTACACCATCATATTTTTAATAGACTAGAAGTAATTATTTAAAAATAATCGTTTGGTTTTCTGCTCAAAATCTATAAAGCAGAAATGTTTTCACTTAATGTCAGCTGTAGTCTTAGAGGGTAGTTTAGAAATCAATAACATGGTTGTGATATTTCAGTTCCTCAAGAGGGAAGCAATGCCTTGCATATGGAAATTCTTTCCTAGCAGTTTCTGTCAATTCTGCTCTAGCTAAAGTGCTCAAAAGACACACTAAATTCTAAGAAACATGAAGGTGAACATATTCCATCTGGAATATGAGCTATTCGATTATTAACATCGTTTGCCATCTGTTCAGGGTGCAAAGTAAACGTTGGGACTGCAGGGGACAGGTGATTAGAGGATGAACTCAGTGCTGAACTCAAAATAATAATAACAAAACCATCAATGACAAATCACACCAAGCATTTGCTTGCTTTCTAACTTGGATAATCCTGACTGCCAAATTCTCCAGGCCATTATTGTGCTTCAATCTCTCTATACATACATACATACGTACACATTTGGTGTCAAAGTGGTTATTATGTAGGGGATTATCTGTTGTTCACCTGGCACCACCACTCCTGTAGAAGCCCCCTGTCTAAGGCTGGGAAGAACTACATTTCCCAGAATTCTTTTCTTGATTGGTTCCAGGTTAGGGTTTGCCAGTGAGGGAAACTTGGAAGATTTGGAAGGTGGAAAGGAGGTAATAGCCATTATTTTTGGAAGTTGGTGGGGGTCAGCTGAGGCTGCTTCATTAGACACAGTGGCATTCCAGAACTTTCTGTGGACTCCCACTTTATGATCTTACTTTAGTGGCTAGACATGGTGGCTTCTCAGATTTTTTGTAAACACCTGCTTTTCCACCCAGAGGTTCATGTTAAAGTCCCATTTTTTAACTATAGCTTTTTAAACCTTCTTTTCCCTGGTTACCCCCCCCTTGTTTATATAAGCCTTAATTTCTGTATTAAACTCTTTATTTTGGTAATACTTTTAGTGTCTCTGTTTTCCTGACTAAACCCAGATGGATACAGATATACCAGTACTCCAGATTTTTAACTACAAAGCACCATTTTAGTTCAAATTACTATAGTGTTCAATTAAGAATGTTTACCATAATGTACCAAGCACTGGAAAGAAACAAGGATAAAGCAGATGGAGTCCTGCACTTAGTGTGGGATTAGGGAAGGGAGTCTAGAATGTGTGGAAAGAACAGTGGTTCTCACTGGGGTCAATTTTGCTCCTCAGGGGACATTTGGCAATGTCTGGAGACGTTCATGGAATGCACTGCCTCTGTCAAGTTGGTATCTTTCAATCATATTGCATCTCTTAATCAGGGAAGATTTGTTACAAAGGACAGAAACCCACTCATGGTAGCTTAAACAAATGGGAAATGTCATTATGAAATTACTGTAAGAAAATTATTATAAGATAATCTCATGAGTTTCCAAGGATAGGGAAGTAATGCCCTATAAAGGTGAAGAAGCCTGGGTTCTGGAACCAGAATTCCTGGTTTCAAATCTTGGCTCTGCCACTAACCAGTGTGAGAGCTGGGTAAGTCACTCAAACCTCTACATGCCTCAGTCTCCTCTGCAGTAAAGTGGAGATAATAGCACCTTCCTTATATGATTTTTGAGAGGATATAGTGAGATAATGCACATGAAAAGCTTATAACAGTATATAGTGTGTGCTCAATAAATGTTAGCATGATGGTGTAAGCAGGGCTACCCAGCTCAAGAACTCCAATGAGAAAATCAGAAAATGAGATTATTCTCAATATCTTGGGGCTGTTATTCTTTCCTATTTCTGTTCTTCTCCTATCAGTTTACTTTACTCATGCATGTTCCAACCAGGCCACATCAGCCTCAACTTTGTGGGAACCTGTTCGGCTCAAGTTCTCTATCATCTAATTAGGGTATCAGAACCTTTGTTCAAATTCTTGAAAGAGAGAATCTCATTGACATTCCAGTTTATAGACTTTTGTTCCTGAGTCACTGGCTAGAAAAAGGGGTAGGATCATGAGATACAAACAGGACAGATTGAGGGCAGGTGGGGAGCAAGCAAACCCTTCCAGGGTGGTGAACATTCCTGAAAGCCCACCATGTAAGGAACCATGGAAGTAAAAAGAATAGAAGGAACAAAAAATACTGGCATTAAGAAGTAGTAATGAGAAATAAAAAAAAAAAAGAAGAAGAAGTAATGAGCCTGGCTCGTATGACAAGTGTTTTCAAAAGAATGAATTCAGACTTATAGTCGTACTAATGTCTCCTAGGGATCTAATTAGAAATAATTGGTTGATATTACAGGGAGACAGAATTCAACTCCATATGAGCATGAACTTTTAACAACTCTGTGACTGAACATGGAACATACCACCTTGGAAGGTAATGAATTCCGCATTGCTAGAGCTGGTCAAGTATTTAACAATTTGTTGGTGACTCGGGATGGGTTAGGGGAGTAGGTGGCCATTTATGTATCTTCTATTTGTGGGAATTTCTAATTGTGTATAAGAATTGCTAAGGTAGTAAGTCTAAGAGGGCAAACCACATTGAAGGTGCTGACCCAAGTTCAGGAAAGATGTATTCTATAAGCTATGCCCAGCTATGGCCTTCCATGACCTCTCAGAAGTTTCTAGTCATTCTAATCCGGTTTTGAGAAACCCTACTCTAATCAACCACAATATTTCTGTTCATATGTATTTTCTCTTTCAATTATCTTTGGTTTGCATAATATTTTATTTCACCATTTCTAAGAGTTTCAATTAAGCACCACGCCCCTTGTTGCTGTTATAATTTTTAAGAAGATTCTAATAGAGTATATAAAATATATAATATATAATAAGAAAATTTTCCAAATAGTATCATGTAACCTAACGTTATGTAAAGAATTAGTCATTGATATGTATCTTTTTAGAGGCCAACAAACAATGTTCATGGAAGCCTGTCTTTATATCCAGTTTTGATAGTCTAGGCAGGCCTTAGAAGTTCCAAGCAATAATATCAACCTTCCAAATAGCCACTTCTTTCTTTCCTCTCTTCCTTCCCACTGCTCAGTTTCTGCTGGAAGGAGCTCAAAGAGAGGAGAGTCAATGCTGTTTGCAGTCAAAGTTTTGTGAGTTGTTTGTTTCTGAAGGGGGCTCAATAAAGTCAAGAACTAAGAACTTAATAAAAAGGATCATATCTGTTTGGTCTGGCTCTTACTGCCTTCCTACCAACTTTGAAGAGACGGCTTAGGTTCATGATGAAATCACCCAGCTGTGACTTGAAGAAGTGCTAGGAGGTTTCGAGCAGTGGGGGAGTGAGGCATGTCCTGAGGAAAGAAACGTCTGTGGGCCATCACATCATTGCTTTCCACAGCTGCAGAACAAACATATTTCTCCAGGTGAAAAAACCATAAACTTGCTTTCTCTGGCCGCTTTCCTTCTGACTTTGAATCATCTTGGTAAGCTAGCTCTTCTTTAATGAATATGGACTGTAGGTTCTGTTTTAAAATTAGCAGTTACTGAAGCAGGTGAACACTGTAACATCAGGAGGCACTTTCCTATTGCTTCTCCTAAGGACATTCAAAGCAGTGGACTGAACCAGAAACACAGTTTATGCTCCATTTTTCTGGCTTATTATTTAGTTTTGTAGATCACCTGTGCTCTAGTTCTCTTCTACTTTCCCTGCAACCATTTGTTTGTTCATTAGCACTTCAGCTATAGCTTCATGTAAGCAGCTTTTTCAAGAGGAAAAAAGGTGGAGAAGGAAAATGGAAAACAATGGATAAAATGAGACTTTGTTTTTGTTTTTCATGGAATATCTGTAGTGCATTTCTAAGATATCCCCTTCTCTCTGCTTCATTACTATGGTTACCAGATTTAAGATTTCAGACAGAAAATTTGTCAGTAGGCGCAGAGGGAAGATTGATTGCAGTAAACAGAAGACAGAGATTGGTCACAATTTGAAAATAATGCTGGTATCTGTTGATCTAATTATTTATCAACTGAGTTTCTAGTTAAGAAGGTGTGTGTGAGGGTATGTAACACAGTACTTGGCACAAAATGGGGAGTCTGCCTCCCTTTCTCTTTCAAACTTATCAATGCAATAGTTGTAATCAGAGGCAAAGGGAACAACACCTTATGTTGTTCTAAGAAGATATATTTTCATAGAAAATGGACTTAACTCCTGGGTTGGTGGCTCTTTCTTTCCCCTCAGCTGTGTGCCTTGTAATAAGACAGATGTTGTGTCCAGCTGAGGATGACACAGGTTCAAGTCTGAAAACACAGGTCACTGACTGATGACCCCACTGGCTCACAGGCATCACAATCCTCAGATGGGGGATGTGAGTGTGAGCTGGTAAAACAAAGGTGAGGGACTTAATGAGTTTTAGGGAGGTGCAATAGTTAGTGCAATACCTCCTGTCCCTGTCATCATAGCAACCAAATAAAGACTCCTGCCATTAGATTTGTGACCGCCTCTTGGGAGTATCCAAGAAGGTTTAAGCCTGAAATGCTCTGGTGAACTTGTTTACCTGGCCTGATCCACCCTGAAAGCACTGGCTTTCAAAACATTTTTGCTGTGAAATACCACATGATCTCACTTATATGTGGAATATAAAATAAACTCATATAAGCAGACAGTAGAATAGTGGTTGCCAGGGACTGGGGGGAGCGGAAAAGGGACAATGTTGGTCAAGGGGTGTACAGTTTCAGTTATGCAAGGTGAATAAGTTCTGGATATCTAATGTACAGCAATGTCACTATAGTTAACAATACTGTGTTGTATACTTGAAATTTTCCAAGAGGGTAGATCTTAAGTGTTCTCACGAAAGAAAGAAGTCACTACATGAAGTGATGGATATGTTAATTAGTTTGTGGTGACTATTTCACAGTGTATACATATCAAATCAAGTTGTACACGTTAAATATATATGATTTCTGATTGTGAACTATACCTCGATAAAGCTGGAAAAAGATAAAGAAAACAATCTAAGGATGCATACGTAACACACACATAGACACACACACACAAACTTTTTTGCTATGACCCAAAGTAGGAAATATTTTCCATTACCAACGAGGACACACACATACGTATACTCATACACACATTAATATATCTAATGGAAACAAAGTTTCACAAAGTAGTAATTATTTTTCCAAAACAGGATGTGCTCTGGTATTTTCTGTTCTTTGTCCTGATGTTTACTTTTTTCAAAAATTCTGGTGGTAAGCCATTGAACTGACATCACGACCCCCAACTCAATCACACCCCACAATTTGAAAAGTACTGTTTAAGTGGCCCCGATTGTTTTCTTTGCTGTCACTATTCATTCATCAAAATTTACTGTGCATCTACCAGATGACAGAAATGTGCTAGTCATGGAGAAATCTAAAAGAGAGGTGTCCACCTGCATGGAAGAGTCCTGATGATGGATTTTAGTAAGAAGTTAGTAGTAAATGCTTTCATGCCTTCAAGAGCTTCTCAGGAGACAAAATCCTCTGTTATAAGAAATAAAATCTAGTATTGAAGGTTTCTGAATTCATTTTTTTGCTTATCCATAAACTGCCTCCAGGATAAAATTTTACCCTGGACTGCTTGCCTCCAGGATAAAAATGCAGAGCCTATTGGCACAAATTACAAGGCCTTTTATAGTCAGACCCTAATGGATTGTTCCAGTTTCATTTTCCATCATTCCTCATTACATATCCTATGCATTAGCCACTCTGTTCCCTCAATGGCCCAAACTTTTTCATGTCTCCATGCCTTTCCATGTGCTATTTTTTCTGTCCAGTGATTCTTTTTGACTTTTGTCTGCCTACTGAATTACAATTCACCCTTCCATCCTCAGCTCAAATTCCAGCTCCCTCTAGGAGGTTCTCTTCCCTCCTGATTTCTGCCACTTTCCGTTAAGCCTTAGCCACAACTTTTTTCTATTCTCTTTTAAATGCTTGCACTTATTATGTTTGATTTTAACATAATCCACTTGTGAGTTGTGAGTCTCCTATGCACTCAACAATGAGCAATTAAATTAATCAAACTAATATATCGGATAATTTAAATTAAAGTCAGATGACATTTCACATGAGCATGAGAAGACAAGTTTACATGAAGAACTCAATTATATGATCACAAGTAGTGATCCATTCCTTTTCCCACAAATTTGTGTGTTGGGCTAGAACTCAGACGCCAGTGGACTGGATTCTTAAGCAGACATAGCTGTCCATGTTTAAAGTGTCCCATATAAGAAATGGCATGAGTTCTAAATAGATTCTTGTTATCAGTCCTTTATCTGATGTGTAGTATGCGAAAATTTTTTCCCATTCTGTAGGTGGTCTGTTTATTCTCGTGACTGTTTCTTTGGCTGTGCAGAAGCTTTTTAATTTAATCGGGTCCCATTCATTTATTTTTGTTGTTGCTGTGGTTGCCTTAGTAAATTATGGTATATGTATACCATGGATTACTACTCAGCTATAAGAAATAACAGTGATACGACATCTCTTTGGTTCTCCTGGAGAGAGTTGGAACCCATTATATTAAGTGAAGTTTCCCAAGAATGGTAAAACAAGCATCACATGTACTCACCAGAAAATTGGTTTCCCTGATCATCACCTAAATGCACATTTGGGAATGATACCAATCGGATATCAGACTGAAGTGGGGGGTGGGGGAGGGGAATGGTGTATGCCTACACAATGAGTGCATTGCGCACCGTTTGGGGAATGGTAACGCTTGAAGGTGCTGACTCGGGAAGGGGGGTGGGGAAGGGAGGGATATATACCTACATGATGAGTGCAATGCATACTGTCTGGAGAATGGACACGCTTGGAGCTCTGACTTGGGGGGATAGGCAGTACATGGGCAACGTATGTAACCTGAACTTTTGTACCCCCATAATAAGCTGAAATTAAAAAAAAAAAAAAAGAAATGGCATGGCTTCTGATGACTTAGTGCTGGGTGGTTTTCCACTTTAAGATCCCTGAGCTATGAGCCCTGAGAAGAAACTCAAAATTCACTCAGCAAACATTTCTCAAACACATAGTGTGTACCAGACACCATGACAAGCTTTTCAGATTGAAAGATGTATAACAGCCTCTGCTGCTTAGAAAATTTCTGATAATATAATCCTGAGGGTTTAAAAAAACAGGTGAAGGGAAGAGAAAGAAAATATTTAATGAGTATTGGTTGTGTGCAAGGCACCATTTTTCACATGCATAATCTTGCTTACTCCTAAGAGCAACCCCATGAGAAAGGGCTTTATTAGACCCTTTCTACAGATGAAGAAGCTAAGACTCAGAATGGCTAGATAGACCATGGGTCCAAATTGCCTGGCAAAAACAGCACCAGCCTGGATTTGGATTCAGCCAGCTGGACTGCTGGCCCTAAGCTTATGTCACTATGACATGCTTCTCTCTCATAGTCTTATTTGCATGTTTGGAAGAGAAAAGGTATATATTTTTAAGAGGACAGGAATTCAGTGGCAAAGTTATTACAGAAAAGAGTGCTATAATGAAACATGTTCACAGTGTACTTGGCTGGGATGAAGAAGGCTGGCTTTATGACAAGGATTTTTGTAAGTTTTTTTTTTTTCATCAATCTGTCCTAAAAGACAGGAAGTGTGAAAGAGCATTTGATGATTCTATGCTGAATTAAAGCATCTGAGGTCTGGCAGCCAGGAACTGGCTGTACAACATTCAGCAAACCTTATAAACTCCCTATGGAGATATCACTGCCAAACTGCCATAATTTAAAGCATTTTGTGCTTTCCAGAATAAAGTTGTATGGCTATTTAGAATGATTGTTTTACTACAATACATGCATGCACAGTTTAATCTTGTTAACAAAGGTGAAGCTCCTCACTCTGGCACGGATTCTGTTGCATGACATTTCAGATTGTTTCCTGCTTGTGTATGTGAATACAGCACTAAAAGGGAACCTTCTCAGAGTTACAGGAAAAGATGTTTCATCTGGTTTCCATTTGGTTCTCAGCACCCGCATGATAATTCTAGGCTACTGCATAGCTACTGCTTACTCTTCCTAAGAGAAACAAAACAACGAGCAACATAGGATTATTCTATATGCTGAAATTTTTCACAATGAAAAATAAATCAAATTTAGCGAAAAACACAAGCAGCCATAGTAATAAACTTAATATTTCTTCCCAAATTAAAAATAATTTTATTTAAACCTTTGGAGCATTTTTCCATGTCTTAATAGTGTGCCTTGTTTTAGACTATGCATATTGCAATATGCACACATTTAAAAAATGGACTATTGGTAATATGTTCTAGAGCAACACTTCTCAAGCTTTAATGCGCTTGTGACTCTCCTGGGAATCCTGTTATAATGCACATTCTGATTCTACAGGGCTGAGGGGGGCCTCAGAGGCTGCATTTCTAACAAGTTCCAGGTGATGCTGATGCTGCTGGTCAACTGATGACATTTTAAGAAGTGAGGCTTTAGAGCAGTTCTCAAACTTGGCTGCACATTGGAATCACCTGGGAAACCTTAAAAACCCAAGATATCTGGCCTCTACATCCAAAGATTCTTATTTTATGGTATGCAGTGGGGTCTGGACATTTGAATTTTAAAAAGCTCCCAAGTGTTTCCAATGTGTAGCCAGGATTGAGAACCCTGCTCTAGTGGGTTGCCTTGTTTCTAGAAAATACCAGAGCTCATTTCTGGTGTGACTTCTGTTGCTCTTGGACAAACCCAGCAGCAGCAGATACAGTGAAATGAAGTGAGAACATTCAATAATTTAACCTCCTAATATTTATTATACCCATGTCAACTTCTTGAAAAGCAATTAAATCATATACCCAACAAAATTCATGTCCCTGTTCATTACCAGTGCAAATAATCATATTTTGGATCCCTTATTTGCTATCTGGTGTAAATAAAAGGACTTTATATAAAGTAAAATAGCTCACTTACAAAAGAGGAAAATTCCTAATTAAAAGGCTTTTCTGGCTATATTGTCTTTTGGGTTGTACTAGCTCTAATTAATTACTCCCAACAGGAGTAACATCTTTGTTAATAAGCAGGTTTTCTCAAGAACCCCAGTCCTCTTTTTTCACAGCGTTTCTCTGTCCCTTAGAGTTTTTTCATCTTGGCACTATCGACATTTGGGTCAAATGATTCTTTGCTGCGGGCACTGTCTGTACACTGTGGGATGTTTAGCAGCATCCCTGGCCTCAACCCACTAGAGGCCAGCAGCACACACAGTCCCCAGCCCCAAGTTGTCAGAACTAAAAATGCCTCCAGACATTGCTAAATGTCCTCTGGGGCTGGGAGAAAATAGACCCTGGTTGAGAATTACTGCCTTAGATCAAAGGAGGCTTCCATGTCACTGACTTTCACTTTCATCTTGACAGTCTCTGTGTGGGAGGCTCTCCACATTCATCTGATGTAAATCAACAATGAGTCCCTTTTTGTGAGCATTGAATGTTACCTTAAAGAGTAAGGTACCTATTTAATCTCTATTTTGTTACTCATAATGACAAGAGTTTAGAAAAATTTACAGTTAACATTCCAAGACAAAATAAACTTTACAAATGCTGCTTCCTTCCTGAGAATCTCCCCTCCGTGAGAGCTGGAAGTAGTCTGTGCTCTCCCTTCCTAGGAACTGCCACAGCTCCAACTATAACTCTATTATGGTTGTGAACATTCTCTACACTATATTAGAAAATTTTTGTACTTTTTTCTCTTATTGATCTGTAAAATTGTGTGAAAACATGTTTCAAGTGGTTTTCATATCCTTACTACCCCTTATCTAATGCAAAATTCTGTACAAAGCATGAATTAAAAAAATATTTATTGAAGAAATGAATTTTAGGGTTGTACAGCAGCTTAGAGTGAAAACTAAGAAGGCGGACCATTTCCTTATATCCACTCCTGTACGGAGCCAGGATCATTTATTTTCTAAATGGTTACACTTGATGATACTTCATCAGTCAGCTGGGAAATAATTTCAGCTTCACTTAAGCGTTTTGTCTCCAAATGAGTTTGTTACAAACAAGAATCGCATTGATAGAAGACAAATTAGTACTGTGATTAGACAAACTTATGCCTCTCGGGTGTAATGTCAGAGAAGCACCAGACATCTCCGTCATTCAGTTTGATCTTTTTATGAGTCCAGTTATGTTGAAATAACTACAGCTCAAGTCACCATGAAGAATCTTACACCAATTAAGACCTAGATTGTAAAAGGAGAAAGTGTAAGATATCTACCACCATAGTCTTTATACAATAGTAGTAGAGCTGAAGGCACAGGCTTGATTTTAGGGACATAAAGCAATAAAATTGTATTACGAAAACTGTTGCTTGGGAAACCCAGTAGCACAGAAATATTTTAGCAATGCCAACTGTAGGGTACAATAGACAGAATGTAGTTGTTCATCTGTCATTTGGAAAAACCATTGTTCTGCCCTCAGGGATGCCACTTGTTGCTTCTAGATTCTTAGCTCTCTGTTTCCACACTTACTCTGTTTGATATTTGGTAAGGAGGAAGAAGATAGGGTTCAACGGACTGTGATTGTCATCAGGCCCCTGGCCCAGGAGGCATTGATTGCATCTTAGTTTGCTTTTGTTCTTTCCAAAGCAACCCTGAGACAAGGAGTTGCATGCAAGAGGTTTATTTGAGAGGCAATCTGGGAAGTGTGGTGAGGAAATGGGGAAGTGGGACAGGGAAAGGAGGAAAGTCAATAAAGGGTGTGTGAATGATCAGTGTGTGACCACTGTTGGCAAATGGGGCTCAAACCTCTGAAAGACTCAGACTTGGGCGGGTGAGGAAGCTGGGTATTTGGCCACTAACCTCTAGGTCTCATTGGTTGAGGGCCACTCCTGGAGCATTCACCTCCTGACACTTCTGGCCTGCCCTGAATGTGCATAGAACATGCTATAGTGACCAACATATACTCTCAGAGTCACAGAAAACCATTGCTGTTTGTGGTAGGGAGGGTAATGGCTTTTCAAAGATGTCCATGTCCTAATCCCTAGAAACTGTGAATATGTTACTTTACAGGGCAAAGGGGGTTTGCAGATGTGATTAAGAAACCAGAGATGGGGCGAGGGTCTTGGATTGTTCAGGTGGGCCCAATTTAATCACATGGCTCTTAAAAATGGAGAACCTTTCTCAGCTGTGGTCAGAGATAGACATGCTCTATGGAAGAGGTCAGAGAGATGCAATGTTGTGTCTTTGAAGATGGAGAAAGGGGATCATGAGCCAAGGAATGTGGGTAGCATCTAGAAGTTGGAAAAGTCAAGAAATCAGATTCTCCCCTAGAGCACTGTTATATAAATGAGACAAAGTTGGCCTCTGTGTTCTGGCCCCTAGGTTGTTTATATCTTCTCTACTGGTTGAGACCTGTTAACTCAAAAGCCTGCTAGCACCAATCTCAAATTTTATACAATTATCTTAAAAATAGCCCAAACAAGCAGAATTTTATCCATGTAGAGCCTGACTGCTTTGCATATCTCATGAAAATATGCCTAGCATCTGCTGACCATTGATAAGCTAGAGCCTTGTGGTTATAATGCTCCAAGCCACTGCTGCTCTTTGGAGCTCTCTGATCCAGAGACTCCCCACTGTGCTGCTGCACAGCATCACCTAGATGGGTGAGCCCGCCTCTTATTCCTCTCTCCCCCTCTGGATGGCAGCCCCCAAGCCTCTGGATCATCTCATACTATAAGGGGCCTCCCTCTCATGCAACCCAGTCCAAGCACCACCCAATAAAGTGTACTGTGCATTACTGCCCCCATGGTCATATCTTTTCCCTTCATGAGCCTGTTAATACTTTGAACCCCCTAACAACCCTCCGGAAACAATGCAGCCCTGCCAACACCTTGATTTTAGCCCAGTGTGACCTGTGTTGGACTTCTGACCTCAAGATTTGTAGATAATAACTTTGTTTTATTCTAAGCCATTAAGTTGGTGGTGATTTGTTATAGCAATGATAAGAAGCATTTATTACTGCAAACAATTCAAACCACAAAGCCATTTCTGTATTTACACTAGTTTAAGACAAGCTTTGCTATGGTCATGATATGTATTCCAGACTTGAAAAGCTAATTCTAGAAAAATTACAAAAAGGCAAATTAACATGTGTTTATAATGACCTGTGTCTCTAGGGAGGGGCTTTCAGGTAAGTGTAGACTAATTATACAATTAAGAGTGTTTAAATAGAAGTGCTGAAGCAGCATTTTACTGATTTTTGTGCCTTATCCAACCTGACCCTTTCTATACAGAGTGATATTTCTACAATTCCAGTCTGATTGTAGCATCCCATCATCTTTAAAACCTTTTGGTGGCTCCCACTTCTGGAGTAATTGAAGTCATCCTTCCTCTCGGGCTCCATGTTCCCAGCATTTTGTGAGACCCAACTCTTTATGACATAGTGAAAGCACCATGTTGTTTCTTGCATCTGAACACTATGAGGAGAAAATGCTCTGTCTTCAGTCACCACCGAATCATGCACTTAAACCTTTTGCATAGCACACAACATTCTATATTGAAATCATTTGTGAGCCTGCCTAACCTAGCAGACAAAACAAAAACAAACAATACAAAAAGGAGACAAGTTGATAGAAGTTTTACTTCTCATTTAAAACTTGAACTCCCTTCAAAAAAGTTGTAAAGCAAAATTCCCTTAGAAAATCTATGTGCAAAACTAGAACTTCAACTAAATTTGATAACTATAGAAATATAATCATTGAAGTTAAAAGCCTGAGGTAACTGTTTTATTGCAAATAAATAAGTAAATAAATGCATTGCCTGCTGTATTTTATTGCTCGCATTTATTTCACTTATGTGTAAAATGTTCTCCTTTCATTCTCATCTTCTGTTTATATTATTTCCATTTTCCTATCTCCCCCATCCTCCTTGGAGCATTACATGAACTATACTTTTATCTTGTTCATTCATCCATCCTGTCTGGTAAAACCCTCACCTTGGATCCAGGGTTGGCTTCATGGGCATGCAACCTGTGCAGACATACAAAGTCTCACGCTCAGAGGGATCCTAGGCGTCGTTTAATGCTCCGCTCTTGCCATCTTGAAATTCTTGATAAGTTTTGAACCAGAGCTCCCACATTTTCATTTCATTTTCTCCTGCCTGGATCAATTCTGGAAACGAACATCTTATTCCAGGCTCAACTGAACCTCCATTTCTCCACTGAACCTGCTGTTGTTGAGGTTACCAGTGTCCTCTGAGTTTATAAAATCCATAGCTGCTTCTTAGCTTTTACCTTATTTGAACTCTGCATCTTTAGACACTATGGACTTTCTTCCCGAATAACTTTCTTTTTCTGGCCCTTGAGTGATTACACACTCATGGTTTTCTTCTGACCTCTTTGAGTGTTCCTTCTCTGTCTCCCTCATAGGTTTCTTTCCCCCTGCCTGTCTCTGCCATGCTGGTGCTCACAGGGCTTTGTCCTCAGCCCTCTTCCCTTCTCTGCCCCTTCCTGTCCCTTCTCAACCCTTTCCATCTCCTATTCTCTGTACACTCCTCCTAGATAATCTCACCCACTTCCATAGCTTTAACCTCCATATATATCCTAATGACTCCTAACCTGTCTGTCCAACCCAGTCCTCTCTCCTGAGTGCTGGATGCCTCATGCACCTTTCCACCTCCATGTCTCAAATTTTAATTAATCCCACACTGAACTTAATACCTCCCCTCCTCCTGCCACCAACCCAATCTTCATCCTATAATACTAGAATCCCCCTCTTGATAAAGGCATACTTCTAGAAGTTGTCTTAGACTTCTGCCTTTTTGTATTTCATATATTTAATTAGTACATGTCCTATTGATTTTGCTTTTTTATTTTTCTACAAATCATTTAATTTCTTGCTACCTTTAAGACCCTCATCATCCCTAGTTTTGATTAAATGAGAACCTTCTATTGTTTTCCTGCCTCCAGTTCTGCTCTGTTTGAAACATTCTCCAGAATGCTTCTCCAGAGCACTTTCCATAATGCCAATCTGACTATGCCATCCTCCTATTTAAAAACTCTTAATGTCTCCCTATTGCCTTCAGGAGGAAGTCCAACCTTCTTGGCACAGTGCAGGGCCTTTCCTTGCCTGGCCCCTGCTCAGATCTCCAGCCTCCTGTTTTGGTACTCATATCTGAAGGAGCCCAGGTATTGGCTTGGAGCATGTCTTAGTTGGCTTTTCCCAAAAGACTCTGAGACAGGGATATGAATACAAGTAGTTTATTTGGGAGGTGATCTCAGGAAGCACCAGTAGTGGAATGGGGAAGTGAGGCAAGGAAAGTAAAGACATCAATTCAGGGTGCATTGGTAAACGGGTTTCACTGTGGGCAACTGGGGCTTGATCCTACTGGAAATCACAGGGAACTAGTATAAAACATGCCTCAGTGGGACAAGGAAATTAGGATATTTATCCCCAGCCCCCTGCTATTATTAGAGAGGGCTGTTCCTGGAATGTTAAGTCCTCAGTGTTTCTAGCCTGCTTCACAAAACCTGAGCATGCTGCTGGGACCTGAGGAAGACAAGCTCCCTCTCCCCACATCAAGGCAGAGTGGAGCTTGTAGTAGGAAGCCCATCAGAGTATATGGAAACATTGAGTGCCATGGGGATATGGGTGGGGCATCGACAATGTCTACCACAGGGCCCCTCCAGTGTGGTTTCATAGCGCTCATATAGCCGCTATCATGATACATACCATATGTTCACAGAAAATGTGTCTTATTATTCAGTCTTTCCCTGGACCGTGGGCATCCCTAGGACAGAGTATATCAGACTTTGTGGATGGCTAATAGTAGGTGTGCAATGCATTTACCTTGAATATATGAATGAATGAATGAATGAATGAAGTGAAATAGTCTGAAGGGATGAGACTGAGGGTAAGGAAAAGAGAAAAATATGAGAGTAGAAAATCAGACCAGCCTGAGCAAGAGCGAGACCCCGTCTCTACTAAAAATAGAAAGAAATTATCTGGCCTACTAAAATATATATAGAAAAAAAAATTAGCCAGGCATGGTGGCACATGCCTGTAGTCCCAGCTACCTGGGAGGCTGAGGCAGTAGGATCCCTTAAGCCCAGGAGTTTGAGGTTGCTGTGAGCTAGGCTGATGCCACGGCACTCACTCTAGCCTGGGCAACAAAGCAAGAGTCTGTCTCAAAAAAAAAAAAAAAGAAAGAAAGAAAGAAAGAAAATCAGAGAGACAGAAAAATATGATCCAGTAGGAAGGAAGGTAGTAAAGGAAATGGAGCTAATGGGAAATGGCCTGAGATGAAAGTAAGAATTAGGGAGACACTAAAAAGACAGGGATTTCATTTGCAAGGTTGCTTCTGCAAATTGCTTTGCATCTTGCCAAAGAGAATTCCATATTGCAAGCCCTAAGATAACAGTCTGTTATAATACCTAGCAAAATGGAACATGTGTAGAAGAAAATACCTTAAAAATACTTCAGGTCTCTCTGTCCCTGACAAGCACCAGTTCTATACTCTGGTGATATGGGGAATTACAAAGTGCCATGACATTTATTTATTCTTGATGGCTTTCACAATTAAGTTTAAATTCCTAAGCCATGCAGGTCTGTTAAAGGCTCATCTAAACTCCTCAACCTTTAAGATAAAAAACAAACATGGCTTCTACCTCCCTGGGGAAGCAGTAGCAACCTTTTCAACATTGTGCTTGCTAAGGAAGGAGTTGTTGCCTTAATTAATGATCTATGAAATCTTCTTTAAACACCTTGTGCAAACATGTGGTGGGATATGGAAAATTGGTAAATTATAAAAGAGAACACACACAATGGTGTTTGTTCTTGAAAGGAAAAGAAAATAAGAGCTATGATTGTGGAGTTTCCTTTCCAAGGACAAGGAAAAGGGAGACCTGTATGGATTTTGTGTCTAAACATGTTTTTTTACAAAGTCCCTTATTCTCTGTGAATCTTTCAATGGCTAATTTCCTGGCATGGAATCAAGCACTGGGGTTAATGTCTTTGATATGACTATGAACACATTAGTAGCAAAGGTATGAAGTATGAGTATAACATTGCTATTACTGAAAGGCATTTTAGGGGTTATCCAGACCATTACCTGTCACCTGGCACTTGTTAGAAAAGCAAAATCATGGGCTCTGTCCTGACCTACTGAATCAGAATCGCTCTAGGTCTCCAGGTGATTTTCATGTGCACCATAGTTTGAGAAAGACTGGTCTGGAGCAGGATGGTCAAGGTATGGTCTATACACCAGTGCCAGTCTATGAATTGTTTGTTGTGGTCTGCATCTGGACAAGTGTGCTTATTATGAGTTATTCTCAATTTCTGTGCTTACTGCTATTCTAATTAGTGAAGTTTCTCTCCCAGTTTTAGTGACAAATCAAATTTAAAAGTTTCCAATTGATTTCTTCTAGAGTGGATGAAACCACTGTTCTCCTTATTTAACGCTGTCCCCCTGCCTTCCCTTTCTCTTTTACACTAAATATCTGTGTATACCTGTTGAACCACACATGTTCAAGTGTTAATCCTAAAAATAAGCTTTCATTATGACTCTTCACACCACTGATCATTTCCTAAATTGGTGTGATAAAGAACTTAATTTTTTCCTACCCACAACAGGCCTCTTCATCTCACAGAATCTATATTAATTCAGAGTCTGAACCTAATATTTTCCAGATATGGGCCATGCCTTACTTCATGCATCATAGGTGTGTTTTCTTAGAGTATGTGGTGTGTGGATCTTTACTTAATAAATAAAATTAGTCAGATGGAGCTTTCCTTCGTACTCAATTGAGTATATATTTGGATAAAGAAATCAAATTTCAAAGATAGGCTGCTGGATAGAATTTTCCTTTTTCTAACATAAGGGAAAGACAGCCATCACCCAATGGGCTCCACTTTTGTATTAATCTTGCAGGAGTTCACTTTGAAGTCAGCGGAACTGAAAGGGCTCTCCTGACTTGGTAAACAGATAATGTTTGCAGAGGAGGCATGATTTGCATATAAGAAACAGAAAACAGGCCGGGCGCGGTGGCTCACGCCTGTAATCCTAGCACTCTGGGAGGCCGAGGTGGGCGGATCGTTTGAGCTCAGGAGTTCAAGACCAGCCTGAGCAAGAGCGAGACCCCACCTCTACTAAAAAAATAGGAAGAAATTATATGGACAGCTAAAAATATATATAGAAAAAAATTAGCCGGGCATGGTGGCGCATGCCTGTAGTCCCAGCTACTCGGGAGGCTGAGACAGGAGGATCGCTTGAGCTCAGGAGTTTGAGGTAGCTGTGAGCTAGGCTGACGCCACGGCACTCACTCTAGCCTGGGCAACAGAGTGAGACTCTGTCTCAAAAAAAAAAAAAACAAAAAAACAAAAAAAAAAAAAAAAAAGAAACAGAAAACAATTTAGACTTCTGCATATTGAGAAGTATATCCTGACAATGTTCTAACCAGGGTTTCTCTACTGCAACACTATTGACATTATGGCTAGGCAATTCTTTCTTGCTGTCCTGTACATTGTAGGAGGTTTGGCAGCATCCCTGGTTTCTACCTACTAAAAGCCAGTAGCTCCACTCCCCTAGGTGACTCCCTGATCTTCAGACATTGCCAAGTGTCCCTTATGGGCAAAATTGTCCCAGGTTGAGGACCATTGCTCTAAGCCTTTGGAGAAGAAAAGATGAGACATCTTAAGCTGGATTCTCAAAGGTTGACCCTACTCTAATTATAGTTCAATGACTTCTACATTTGCTTAGGTTTGTTTGTTGATTAGACTTAGTGGTAGTGACATCTGCATTCCAACAGGCTTCTTTGAAAGTCAATTTACATTCTACTTGGGTTTGAAGGGTCTTAATGTGTTCTCTACATTCAAAGTTCCCATATACTTAAGACCTAATTTAGCCACAGCCAGTATCAATGAAAGATAAATGTAAGAGTTTAGCTTCTTCCTAATTGTTTCCACTTCTCTCTTGTTTAGACATTGCAGAGTGAAAGCACAAACTCATTATTTTATTCCTATGATTATAAAAAATAGCTGTATAGAGGCCACATCTTGCTGTGCAATCTAATTTCCCTTTGTGGAAGAAAGATAAGAGGAGTAAAAATGGAGAAGGGCATGTAGGCAGGCTATTGCAGCTAGTCTAAGATACTTGACTAAACATAGAACTTACCACATGCCTGGGCCTGTTTCATGAGCTTTATCCATGGGAACTCATTTTATTTTCACCACAATCCTATAAGGTGAATGTTATTTGTTAATCCCATTTTAAATATGAGGAAACTGAGGCACAAAGAGGTTTGGGTTTTTTTAAAGTAACCTACCTACCAAAGTCACAGAACTGGTAAGCTGTAGAGCCTCTATTTGAACATTGGCAGGTTAGCTCCTTCATTTTAGGAGGAGAAAAACCACAACTCCAAATGCTCAAGCCATGTCACAGGATACCAACCTAAGACACAGTTAGTCTGAGACCATGATAAAGTGAGAAAAAAACAAGGCCACATCATAATTCTAAGCACAAACAAAACCAAGGTCACCATGCCACTTACAAAATACTAAACATCTTTCTCTCTTGGTTAAAATGACTGCTACTTTTTTACCAATTACAGTTTTATTGGGTTCTATATTACAGTTAGGAGGAATAAGTTCTGGTGTTCTATTTCACAGTAGGGTGAATATAGTTAACAATAATTTATACTTCAAAATAGCTAGAAAAGAGGATTTTGAATATTCTCATCACAAAGAAATGGTAAATGTTTGAGATGCTAGATATGCTAATTACCCAGATTTGATCATTACACAATGTATACATATATCAAAACCTTATACCACATAAACATGTACAACTATTATGTGCCAATTAAAAATAAAATAAAATATGACAAAAATAAATAAAAGGCAGCTTGTCATTAGGTGTCTTAAATGGTATAACCATGTTCTCAAGTAGCCACAATTTCTCTTTAGTAGCTGAAAATAAAGAAACCAGGGCTATCCGGGTAACTGGAAACATCTGAAATCAGGCATAATGCCAGAAGTAAGGTGTGGTGCAGCCCAACATAAAAAGAGGGAGAGATGAATGTAGGTGAGGCTTTAAATTTCTTGTAGGAAAGTTGTCATAACCTCATATGGTGTGCATTCTACTTATTGGAGCTGAGGAGATAACATTAAAATAGAGTTTTATCACATAGACCTGAGGCATCAGCTTCTAATAGACTGGGGTTGGTCAGTTCTGTAAGGGAAGATCTGGGTGATTGTTTCTTAGAAACTCTGCTCTGACAAAATTGACAGTGGCTGCTTTGTGAAAAGTGGGAAAGATAAAGCAAATACACCCAGTTGCAAATTGGCCCATCCTTGAAAGTGACCTCATTTCATAACTTGATTGTTCAGTAAACACTGGGCATTCTTCCCATGCATGTAAATGTAATCTCAGGTGTTCTCTCAATAAATGCCTTCCTTGAATAAATCTTAATGCCATTGTCCCTTTTGGGAAATGATCTGCTCTTTGTTGTCTTTATACCTTCTAAAGAATCAACCTGTATCGTGTTCCAGAGGTCAGCTTTCCAGTGAGAAATTAAAAGAGATGATATTTTGCATTGGACATATTGAACATTTAAAAATGATAATTAAAAAAAATTAACTCAGGCCACAACCAATTAGAGTCTGTGAAAATTAATTTAGTAGTTCATGACCAGCTGGGCCTGAACTAGGGGAAGGCAAGTGAGACATCAGGTGCAAAATTTGAGGGGGCACCAAAAACTCCAGTACTCAAGATAAATGATATTTTAATGCAATATTTAAAAATACCATTATTAATGAAAAAAAATCCATGGTGAACAAAATATCAAAATTTTAAATAAAAACAGGATCCGATTCTGTATTTGTATGACTCACCTAACTTGCCTCACCCTAAACCTGCTCCTGACAATCAGAATTAAAATAAAACAAAATAGAAAATATTAGAGTGTATTAGAAATGTTTGTTTCAAATGTGTGTGTGGTACTGGATCATAATATAAGATGTAAATTGTAAATTCTCAGCATCAGGGTGCACAATGATTAAGGTTGGGGACTCGGGCCAAACTGCCTGTTAGTGTGGCTTTGGGCATTTTACTTAACCTCTCTTTGCTTTAGTTTCCTCATTTGTAAAATGAGATAAGAACACTACCTTCATTATTGTTAGGATACCCACTTAATTTATCCAAACAAGGACAATTTTGATAGTGGAAAGTGGCACTAACAGGCATTACAACTCTATAACATTCATTATTGCAAAATTAAAAAAAAGTATTATCAAACAATAAAACAGATAGATAAAATAGATATATATCATACAAAACATGACAAAACCACTCAATCATGAGCAGTCAGATGCTCAACAGTAAGACCGCTCAGCCTCTATATCTTGTTTGTTTCATGTTCATGGAACCTATGATTTTCCATGTTTTTCACCCATCCTGCCAAGTGGTGGCCTGGTGGCTTCAGGGATTTTACATGCCATACCATGGACGAAGGCTGGTATCCCATGTGGCCAGTAGGGGCAGCAGTGACTCATCACTGCCAGAGACCAAAAGAATGAATCATCTGTTCCCAATCTCTGTTGACTGGGTGCACTTCATTTTATTAGCAAGCTCCCTGCAAGCTATCCTGGAAAGGGAGTGTTAGTTATGATACTGCATCTAGAAAATGTCAAGAAAAGAGGCCCAGATAGTGATGTTTATCTTTTTAGATTTTGGCCAGGTGCAGCGGCTCATGACTATAATCCTAGCACTCTGGGAGGCCGAGGCAGGAGGATGGCTTGAGGTCAGGAGTTTGAGACCAGCCTGAACAAGAGTGAGACCCCATCTATACAAAAATATAAATAAACAAATAAAATTTTAAAAAATAAAAAAAATAGCCAGATATGGTAGCACACGCCTGTAGTCCCAGCTACTCAGGAGGCCGAGGCAGGAGGATTGCCTGAGCCCAGGAGTTTGCAGTTGCAACGAGCTATGATGATGCCATTGCACTCTAGCTAGGGCGACAGAGCGAGATCCTGTCTCAAAAAAAAAAAAAAATATATATATATATATATATTTAGATTTCACCACATGTTAAAGTGAGAACTTGTTCACTGCACATGCATACTCCTGTTATATTTTATAGAAAACATACCAGTGGTTGTAACTGCCAACTGGTATCTCTAAGACATCTCCCTTTAATCTCAGGGGTCCTTCTTGTTCTCCATTGCAATGCTCAAATCATGTCTCTTTCCTCCTTCCTCAAACCCATCTGCTTTGGCACCTCTGAAGTTCAGGTCATTAGACTTCACCACTGATTTTCCTTGGCACAGCTGTTATCCAACTCTTCTATTATCCACACTCCCTTATTAGTTGATGACTTTAGCACTTATTTCCCTGTCAACCCAACACTGTTGCTAATGTCACTTTTCCTGTGGGATCTTCAGTATACATATAGATAATCAACCTTATCCTAGGCCTTCCAATTCCTGGACTGCCTTGCTCTCAATAATTTTTCCTCCACTCAGCCTTAGTTATATATGCATCTGGTCATAACCTTATCTTTGTCTTTACTTCTTGTGAAATGTTGATTTTGAGTCTCAGCCTCTCTCTCTCTCTCTCTCTCTCTTTCCTGTCCTTCCAGCTCACTTACTTTACTATTCCTACTTCAGCATTTCAAACAGTCAATGTCTCTTTCATGTTCTCCCCTCTCTATCCACCTTAGATTTTCCAGCTCATCACTGTAACCACTCCCTTGCAAGCACCCTTAACTCCATTTCTTTCCCTCCTCCCTTCCATTTTCTCTTCCTCCAACTCCTCTATCATCTTGTCCTTGTCTTCCACCCACTTTCCCACTCACCGGGCAAAATTTTAATTATAGTTAAACTCAAGTTCCTGTACCTGAACCTGAGACTGGAAAATTGCTTGGGGGAAACACGTACCTTCTGATTGTTCATGCTTTAATTCATAACCACAGATTTCACATGGGCACTCCCGCTGTCTCTGCCTCAGCATTCTGCCCCATCTCTCTTCTTGCGACAGTGGCTTTTTCACTCTCCCAAACTTCTAGTTAATACTTATTCCTTCTTCCTCAAACCTTCTACATTCCTTCTGTCTACCACACTCTCAGCTGACAACCAGCCTCACAATTCATGGATATGATAGGAGCTATTAGTTAGTATCTCCTACATCTTACCATCATCAGACCTACCAATTGACTAGCAACCATGGTCATTCTCCCATTGTGTCTGTACAGTGATGAAGCACACAGACTCTGGAGACACAGTATCTCACTTCGGAGCCTGCTCTGCCGCTTGCTGGCTCATGAGCATGGGCAATTTATTTAACCTCTTTGTGCTTTAGTATCTTCATCAATGAATTGGTAATAATATAAGTCATTATTAGAATGGATAAAATATTTGTCCCTATGTAAGGCTAACCCTAACCTTTGCCATGGATTTTATTTTTTCTCACTTTCTCAAGACAATTTGTTCTTGAAATTATGCCCTCCTTTCACTGCAGTGTGAATATCTTCCTTTTCATGAGAATATTCACTTTGTCAAACATGTTATTTTGTCTTCCATTTTGGAAAACAAAATCCTCCTATGAACACACATTTTCTTCCATACTATTTTATATGTTCCCTGCACAGCAGAGGCAATTACAAGTGATATCTAAAGTCTGCCACCACTTCCTTTTTTCTTTTTCTGCTCAACCCACTCCAGATAGGCTTTCTAAATGATGGAGTGCTCCATTCTCAGAGCTTTTGTATTTCCATTCTCTCAATGGGTGATCTCACCCAGTTTTGTGGATTTAAAACATTATCTGTTTTTTGGTCACTCCCAAATATACATTTCCAGATTTTTTCTCTTTCTTGAGCATGTATATCTATTTAATTGCTTGCCCACTCTAATGGGATGTCTCATAGGCATCTAAACTTAACAGCATCAAAATATGTCTCTTGAGTTCCACCCCAGATTTGCTTCTTTTGCAATAGTCCCTATGTTAATAAATGGTAAAACTACCCAGCCAGTTACTTAAGCCAAAAATCAGAGTCATATTCAATTCCTTTCTTTTCCTCACCTCCTCACATCAAATACATCAGCATGACCTATTGGTGTTAGCTCCAAAGCATAACCACTAGAATTTAAGTTTCATCAAAAGATTGCATTTTGTCTGTCCTACTAATGTATTCTAAAGATCTAGACAGTGTCTGGAACATAGTAGGAAGCAAATAAATATTTGTGGAATGAATGAATCCTGAACCTGACCACATCACTTTATTCCCATAGTCTAAGCCACCAATATCTCTCACCAATTTCTACAATAGCCTCCTAACAAATCTGCTCTTGCTACTTTTGACCCCATGGCTATCCACCTAGTACCCTATTTGCTATGTTGAAACTAACCAGTGGATTCCCATTAGCTAGAATAAAATATAATCCTTTCTACTAGCCTGCAAAGTACTATATGAGCCTGAAATTACCTATTTCTCCAACCTCATTTCCTACTTCTTTGTCTCTCCCATTCTCTACTGTATTCTCAGAATTCCCTAGTTTAGCATAGTAGGTGCTCAATAAATGTTTGTTGAATTAATAAATACATATATTCATGGTGTGTGAGTGGTCTGATGATGCCAGGGAGTAAGAGTATATAGAAATTTTTTCCATCCTACCTCTCTTCCCTTGAAAGCTAAATTCTCAAGTAATCTGTACTTGCTTTCCCCACATCCTCACCTATTATTATTTAATCCTTAAACTACTACATTCTGTTTTTTTCCCAAACACTGAACTGAAATTATTTATGGCAAGGTAATTAATAAACTCAATGGACCATTCTTCTATTTCATTAATTTTTGCTCTTTGAGTTTTTTATAGTTTTTCTCCCCTTCTTCACTCTTTGGATTCAATTTATTATTCTTCATTCCATCTTCATGAGATAGATGCTTAGATAATTGATTTTCAGCCTTCCATCTTTCTAAAATATGCATTTGAAGTATGCATTTTTTTACTAAACATGCTTTGGCTCAGTTCATATATTTGGATATTTATAATTTATATTTCAATTCAAAATATTTTCTAACTTTCATTGTAAATTCTTTTTTGACTCCTGAATTATTTTAAAAGTATGTTATTTTCTAATTTATGGAGATTTTTCTAGTTATCTTTTTATTATTGATTTTTAATCAGATAACATACTCTGTATGATTTTAGTTCTTTGATATTTGTTGTGACTTGCTTTATGCTCCAGCTCATGGTAAACTTATTGAAATGTTTTTTCTGCATTTGAAAATATTTACTACACTTGTGGGTGCAATGAGTTTGTTAATTATGTTGTTAAATGTTTTATACCCTTACTGATCTTTTTGTCTGCCTTTTTTTCCAATCAGTTACTAAAAGAGGTATGTTAAAATCTCTCACTATGACTGTGGGTTCTTCTCTTTCTTCTTTATATTTGTCAATTTAATCTTTGTGTATTCTGAGGCCATGTTATTAGTTGTATACATATCTGTAATTATAATATCCCCCTACTGAAGCAACCCTTTTCATTATGAGATATCTCTATTTCTAGTAATAATTTTTGTCTTAAAGTCTACTGTCTTTAATATTAATAGAGCTAAACTGGCTTTATTTGGTTAGTGTTTGCATGGTATATCTTTATCCACAGTTAATTTCAATCTTTTCGTATCCGTATATTATAGGTATGTCTATTGCAGTCAGGGTAGAGTTGAGTTTTATTTAATTTTTTATTTCATCTGACGATCTTTTTTAATAGAAATATTTGGTCTAATTTCTTTTATTATATTTACTGATATATTTGGGTTTAATCTACTACTTTTCAATTTGCTTTCTCTTTATCTGTCTTGTTCTGCATTCCCCCCTTTTTTAGATTGATTTTGTCTTTTTATTATTCCATATTTTTTTCCCTCTGTTCACTCATTAGTTACACTGTTTTTAAACTAGTCCTTAATATCTGTTATTCTGTAATGCCAGACATTGGTAATCAATCACAGACCTCATTCCCACATAGCCCAGATATAGCCTAAGAATCATTCACACAGCATTCCAAAAAGTCCTACCAATTATTCAGGATTGGAAAACAAAAATGAAACTCATTTTCCATCTCTGGTCTAGGAGAACATGCAGTCAGTAAGCCAGGAGAATGTTTCTTAAATTTATCGCATCATAAGAATTACTTAGAGTGCTTATTAAGAGTATAGATTGTGTTCCACCCCAAACCTTCTGAATCAGTGTCTGTACGGGGGTTCACTGAGAATTAGTATGTTGCATAAGGGTCCCAGGTGAGTCTTATTATAATAAGGTAAGTTTGGGGAAGCCTGGACAATATTACAGCACCTAAAAGGGGTTGTTGAATGATTTAAACCATCCACTGACTAATAGATAGTTGCAGCATTAACTCTGTACTGTTTATGTGCTAAATACTATCGCAATGTAATAATATTTCCTGAGTGGCACAAGTGACCCTAAAGTTGCGCCACTGTGTGCTGAACTTCTGTGGATGAAGTTGAAGAAATTGTTAAAACCAACAAGGAGGCAGGGAGGAGAAAATTGAGAAAGGCTCAATATTAATAGGTAATGTACAGTAAAGAAGATATTTGTTTGTTTTCTTTAGCGTGTGGCAGAACAAAATGTTCTTGAGAGGTAGCAACGAATAAGAGACAGGACAGCTCTCAGGATATTTCTCTCTTACAGCCCAGAGTATATGCAGGGACCTTTTGGTAGATGCAGTCAGGACTCAGCTCATACACATATAAACTCCTCAATGTAAGCAATGTCTAACTCACGATAAATGTTCAGCTTTACATCTAGGTATTTGGAGGCATTAATATTGATGGTAAACATTTTTATTTTCGCTCCAACAGAGTAGCACATAACTATGACTTAAAAATCTCTCTACTGTACATAAAATTTTAACTTCATTTCTCTAGCAATATTATTACAGGTGGTAACATTCTCCACGTCAAAGAGCATGTTTGAAAAGGAAAACAGAAGCAAGCCATCAGGTATTCTACATGAGACTGGGTTATAAATTACAGCAGCACATTGCAAACATGTCTATATACTGGAATGCCTGGGGAGCGCAGAAATACTGAAGCCTATGCTTCATCCCAAGATTGGGACTTCACTGGTGTGAGATGTGGCCAAGACTTGGGAGTTTTGAAAAATTCCCAGATGATTCTAATGTGTAAGCAAGTTTGGCAACCACAGAACTGGAGATCTTGAGCTATGTAGTTCAAATGTCAAGGCTCTGGACAGTGTAAAGCTTAGGTTTATGCATTAAAGTTTAAGCCAAGAAAATGAGATCTGTATGATTGGATTAATCAAGTTGCAGTTTATATGGGTAAGGCATCATTTACATAAAGTCCGAGCAACTGATGAAAAAAAAGTCAAATCAGTTATGCGCACACTCAGAGTCACACACACACACACACACACACACACACATTACCAGTATTCAAAACAACAAGGATTTTAAAGTAACTTTGTCAAATTGAGTATATATCTCCAATTAGGGCTGCCAGGTAAAATGCAGAGAATTCAGTTAAATTTGAATTTTGGGTAAACAATTTTTAGTATAAGTATGTCTCCAATATTGCATGGGACACACACTAAAAATTATTTGTTGTTTATCTGAAATTAAATTTAACAGCATGCCTTGTATTTTTATTTGCTAAATCTGACAATTCTGCCTCAATTTTAAAGGACTAACCTAAGCAGTAGTAATTCAATGTACTAGGACAAATCAGGACAAAAATTACCCTTAGCTTCTTGCTCATTGTGTGTGCTTCTGTTTTCTCAATTACATTGCCTAGTTAAACACCTCAAGCTCTCAAGCTCTACATGACTTTGCATTGAGGGCCAACTGTACCTTATTCTGCCTCTTCTGTCTTCTCCGGAGGCGCAGGAACTCCTTATGTTGCCTGGAGACAAAGTTCACTGCTGCGTATTCCAGTAAGGCAGCAAACACAAACAGAAGGCACACTGCCATCCAGATGTCAATCGCTTTCACGTAGGACACCTGAGAGAAAGAGAGAGGGAGAGAGAGAGAGACACCATGAAAGCTTGCCTGGAAACCAGATGCTTAATGGTGTGAGCAGCAAAGTAACCCCATTTCCTTGCTCAAGGATTTTCTACCCCTTTCTTAAGAAAGTGCTTAAGCAATGCATGGATTTTACTTTGAAGATTCTGAGTAGGGCGTTGAAAGTTCCACACCCACCCTTGTTCCATCTCTTTCACTATAGCCCACCTGCTCAAGTAGCTTTATTCCTGAGACTGGCTCCAAAGATGACTTCAAGAATTCCCTTAATAAGAGTAGATTTTAAATATTCTCAACACAAAAAAATGAGTGTTTGAGATAAATACATATGTTAAATCGCTTGATTTAGCCATTCTGTAATGTATACATATATCAAAACATCATGTTGTACACCATAAATATATACAATTTTTACTTGTCAATTTAAAAAATCTAAAAAAACCCCTTTTTTCCCTGACCCATCAAAAAGAACAACTGACTTCCCTTCCCCTCCCTGTAATCTCAATATATTACAGGAAAGACGACTGAAAATGCAACCAGACTTGGCCCAAATCATTTTAAATATAATACCTGTCTCTCAGGCTAATTTAATTTCCAAAGAGAATCATTTACAAGTCAGTCTGTTTTCCCCCATGCACTCATTCTCCCAAGTATCTATTCATACTCCCTATATTCCTATAACCACTTATTACCCCTAAATAGAATTACCTATATTCCTCATCTCCACCTGTCCTCTGAAATAAGAGTATATATATTTCTGGACCCCATCGGGATATTGGGTAATCACTCTGTGATTCTCCGCATGAGCACGGTAAATAAATCTATTTCTTTTATTAAAAAAATAAATAAATAAAAAATAAATTAAAAAAATTAAAAAAACCCTTAATGAAAAAAAAAGAGAAATAAAAACAAAACTTTGAGATAAAATAGATTGGACACTATTATTAAAACTGCTCACTTCCTTCTATTTTTCCTATCATTTAAAAATCAATGTAATTAAGATAATTGTGAAACTTGGATGAAAAATAAACTATGTATGGCCTTAGGTCCTTCAAAAGCCAATTTATAATTTCCTTCGACTTACTGATTCTAACTGACATGGAAACACAGTTCTAAATAGTTTTACACCCTCACAATTAAAGGGCATTCAACCAAAGTAAAATATTAGGGCTCTATCCTTGAGAAGGCATCTGGTTAAAAAGGAAACTTTTATAACCCTTCAGTGTTTGGTTAAAGTGTAAAGGAGGAAAGTAACTGGATAAAGTTGCAAAATATTAGATCCCATACTACAATGGATACTTATCAAATGGCCATCTGAATGTGTACTATCCACTTCTAATTTTTAAATAGTATTTCCTATTTTTTTGATAGCTGTTACCAAGTGCATGCCAGCCAGTATTTTAAGCATTTTACATGTATTAATTTTTTTATCCTTACAACAACTGTATTATCCCCATTTTCTTTTCTTTCTTTCTTTTTTTTTTTTTTTTTTTTGAGACACAGTCTCGCTCTGTTGCCCGCGCTAGAGTGAGTGCCGTGGCGTCAGCCTAGCTCACAGCAACCTCAAACTCCTGGGCTTAAGCAATCCTACTGCCTCAGCCTCCCGGGTAGCTGGGACTACAGGCATGTGCCACCATGCCCAGCTAATTTTTTCTATATATATTTTAGTTGGCCAGATAATTTCTTTCTATTTTTAGTAGAGACGGGGTCTCGCTCTTGCTCAGGCTGGTCTCAAACTCCTGACCTCGAGCTATCCACCCACCTCGGCCTCCCAGAGTGCTAGGATTACAGGTGTGAGCCACCGCGCCCGGCCTATCCCCATTTTCTGATGAGGAAACTGGGGTACAGAGGGGTAAAATAAGGTCACAAAAGTTGTAAGTGACAGTCCAGGCATGGTGGCTCATGCCTGTAATCCTAGCATTTTGGGAGGCGAAGGCAGGAGGATTGCTTGAGGCCAAGAATTCGAGACCAGCCTGGGCAATAGCAAGACCTCATCTCTACAAAAAAAAAAAAGAAAAAAGTAAGACGTGACAGAACCAAGATTGGAATTGGAACTCAGTTTGACTAGTGGATTTTCTTTCTAAACACACACAAACATACTACTAGAATCATACAGTTTGTATATTGCATTTCTTTTTGACCTTTATAGTGAGTATTTCCCACGTTATTTAACTTTCTTGTAGGTCATAATTTCCAATGCTTGCATAATGGTCTGTACCATGATTAATCATTCCACATTATAAAACATTTAGGTTATTTTCTATCTTATTTTTGTGACTGTAAATTTTGCTATGAACACTCTTCCCCCAAAATATTTGACTGTATCTCTGATTATTTGTTAGATAAATTTTTAGATGAGTTACAGGAGTAAATGATATGAAAATAGGCTCTTAAGAAAATTAGCAGCAGCACAGAGGACATAAAAGCAGAAACTCTGGAGCAAGATGCCCCAAGTAAGAAATACTGCTCTACCATTGACTACCTCTATAACTTTATTGAGTTCTTTAACTTCTCTCTGCCTCCATTCCTTATCTGTAAAGTAGGAACAATAATAGTACCTACTTCATCGAATTGTTATGTGGATAAAATCACTCAATATATGTCAAACACAGAATAAGCACTATGTAAATGTTTATAATTATTTGCCCATATAAGGGTGTGATTTTGTTAATGTAGAAATTTTGGAAGAGACAAAAATTAACACGGAAAATAAAAATCATCCACAATCCTAATATATTTTAATTATTATTTTTAAGATCACTACCTGCTTTACAGTATTTGTCTAAGACAATCTGAACTACTTGTGTTAGTTCCACATATGTTGTAGCAAAATGATCCAGCACTTTGTTATCTCCAGCCCTTTGAATATATCACTCTTCCTACCTAGGATGCTCATTCTCATTCTTTCTAAGGGATTCCTCAGAATCCTTCAGGACTTGGTGCAGGTATCAATTCCCCTGGGAAGCCTCCCTAACCTTCCCCCTTTCTCCCTGGGTTAGGGGCCACTTTTCTTTGCTCCCTTGTCACTCGCTATTGAACCTGTCTATTCTTTCCTAGCCCACCAGCTTCCCTGAACCTACCCTTAGACTATAAGCTTGGGTATTTGTTGGCTTTTTCTTTTTTGTTTTGAGGATAGACCCTGTGCAGTATTACTTTTTGTTACACCAGCACAGGACCTGGCAAATAGTGGGTAGGCATTAGTTATGTGGGATGGATAGATGGATGGATGGATAATGGATGATGGATGGATGAATGATGGACAGATGGATCCATAGTTGAATGATTGAATGATTAAATGAAATAAAGAGGGAAGGAAGGAAGGAAGGAAACATCTAGCTATCTTTGCATCTTTGTGCTTTGATTTCAACAATTCTAAACTATACACTATTACCCACAATTGCATATTATTTGATACTTCTAAGAGTGGACTATTAGTGATTTTTTTATTTTCTCAGCACGCTTAACATTCCTGGAATGTTTCTTTCCTTAATAAACAATGATTTGTCTTGCATTTGTTCTTCTGGAGTAATCCTGTTCTCCTGTAATACCGATCACAGCATTTCCAGTTATATATTATTCAGATGGCTTGTAAATGTTTTAAGACCCAATAATGGGAGGAATTTGTCAATGCCTGAGATATGTCCATACCAAGAGCTAAGTCCAGTGGAGCTGACCATCATTCCTCTTCTTCATGTGTTTACAGTGTTCAATAACTTGTACACCTTTTCCCCGTCTCCTTCTGGCTACCAGCAGGCCAAGCACCTATTTGGCTTCTTTTATAGCTGCTCATAAGTGAATCCTTTCAGTCTCTTAATCATTTTGGTTGGTCTCTGAGTTTCCTCCAAATCACGAACATCTTCCCAGCATTGAAGTGCCAGTATTAAATGCATTATTCTCATGGATTTAGAAGGTGTTGTGAGACATCTATTACATATGATGTGATGTCCCTTGGTGCTGGTCTCTCAGGATTGAAATGCCTTTTTGTTGCTTTTACCCAGCTCTGATGTCAGATTCTCTCCCTTTGGCTGCTAATCCTTAGATGTTTTTAGCTCACATCTTCCCCTGTCACATTCTTTTTATGATTCTTGGGCTTACATGATCCCTTCCTGAACTACTTTACTACAAACTTGCAAGATAGTTTTCAAAGGTAATTAAGCTCTCAAAATGCTGTTATGATTCACTGAGTTGATATCTTTTCAGGCACATTTAATTCAGAATAACAAAAACAAACATTGAGGGCCCACTACATGGAAGGCACTGTACTAGGTGCTGGTGAGAGGTGGGGGCAAAAGATATAAGGATGACTAAGAAACAGATCAATCCTTCCCAGGACTTCCCACGTTACACTTAAGGGGATCCCATTCACACTATTCTTCAGAAAATGTCATTCACTTAGATCAGGGAGCAGCAAATATGTTCCATGGATCAAACTCCACCCACCACATATTTTATAAATAAACTTTTATTAGAACTCAGCCATACCCATTCATTTACATATTGTATATGGCTACTTTTGCACTAAAATGGCATAGCTGAGTAGTTGTGGCAGAAGCCAGCCAAATGGCCTACAGAGCCTACAATACCATATGACCCTTTGCAGAAAACATTTGCCAGCCCCTGACCTAGACTCTAGTGTTGTCTGGTTTGTCCTGGGGTTGTGCATGTCAGTGGCCCTGCTTCAACACTTAAGAAACCCACAGTCTATTGAGGGAGACAGTCACATGGATATGTAACTGATACAAGGTGTTCGGTTCCACATGCTGAGGTAGAGGAAGGACCAAAAGGCTGGTGGAATATGGGGAAGTTGACGTTGACAGGGAAAAAATCAGTAAAGGTTTTATTCCTGGATGGTGTGGCATTTGATTTAAGGCTTGAGGAAAGCCAGGACTTTGATGGGTGAAAGAAACTGTAAAAGCAAAGCCATGAAGGTGGGAGAGAGTACAGTGGGCTTGCGGATAATGAGCAACCCCCTGTGAATGGGATATGCTGCGTACCCAGGAGGTGCATGGTGAGGGGTGGATAGGTAGGCTGGGCAAGCAAAGAAGGCATTGAAACCCAGGCAGATAGATATGGGATTTCAAACTGCCCATAAAGATAAGCTAATGATGCTTTTGAGGTGGGGTATAGGTGTGTAAGTCCTTTTCTAATTATCATGATGTTATTTGCCTCCAAAAGCAACAGTCAGCAATAGCAGACATTTTCCCTCCTCAGGAAAGTCTACCTCCCTTCCTCTTGGCACTTTCAACTCTACACAGGGCTGGTTCTCTTCCAGGTTCTCTAAAAACATCTCTGAATCCTTTGTGGTACCTCTTATTCCACTTATTACTTGTATTCCTTGTCATTTTTCCTCTTCAATTTTCACTCTGTCTTCATATCCCCAATGACTTCATCCACTCCTATAGCTTTCTTCATATTCCTGCGTGTGTATAGGAGGAATGGTAGTGTGTGTGTGTGTGTGTGTGTGTGTGTGTGTGAATGTATGTGTGTGTGTATGGTCCTATAGCAGAGACCGGCCAAGTTCTTATGAATCCCATTTCCTCTACCAGTAGACTAGATTTTCCAGTTTAGGTGGATCTCTAGTGGAATGTGGGCAGAAGTTATATATGCCACTTCAGGTCCTCTAAAGTATCCTATGAGGCCCTTAGGACTTAACCCTTCTGCAGCCACCTTGGATGCTACCTGTTTAAGATGGCAGTGCTATAAGATGGAAGAAGCTTGGATCCCTAAAAGACCTAAGCCCACCCACCCCACCTTGGAGTGTAATGCAAGAGATAAAAAAAAAAAACTTTTATTGTTATTAAGCCATAGAGATTTCAGGGTTTTGTGTTTCCAAAGCTTCCAAATCTATCCCTCAGCCCTGACCTCTCACCATTATTCTTATGCTAATTTTAAATGGCACAATTAGTATTTGTAAAATCAAACTCATTAAATGCCACCTCCTTCCCATTAATCTCATTCAAATCTTTTTTCTCACTAGCAACCCTGCTTTCATCACTGTTTTTTTTCCTTGCCTTCATCTCTAATATTCAATCTGTTTCACATACTTAACATTTCTTTCTGTAAAGCACCCTTGGGTTTACTCTTTACTCTCCATTCCAAAGAAGTCACTACAACCCTGGCCATCAACACTTATGCCTGGTTATTACAACAACTTCCTGACTGGTTCCCCTGCATTCAATTCCTCCCCATGGCAGCTAGTCCTTTGGCTTCTGTGAAATTAAATTTAAAACACCAATTTCATTTTGAAATACATCTGCTTAGGAACTACTGTGGCTGCCTATAGCAGGTTCTGGTATTCCCACACAACATGTGTCCACCCTAGTCAATCTTATTGTACTCTTTCCTAACACAAACTTTGTATTTTGTTTAAAAAGTTCTGTTTACCCCTGAGGAAGCCAAGTCCATCACCCACTGATGACTCTTCTCTATACCAGTGGTTCCCCAACAGGGGTGATTTTGCACTCCAGGGGATATTTTGCAATGTCTGGAGATATTTTTGGTTGTCACAACCAGAGAATGGTGTTATTGGCATCTAGTAGGTTGATGTCATGTATGCTGCTAAACATCCTATAATGCACAGGACAGCCCCCCAAACAAAGACTTATCCAGTCAAAATGCTGATAATTCTGAGGTTGAAAAACCCTGAGATAGAGACAGGAAAAAAATCCTCAAACTCAGGTAACTATGTCTAGTCCAATGGTTCTTAACCAGTGATGATGTTGTTCCCAAGGATATTTGGCAATGTCTGAAGATGTTTTTGGTTGTCTCATCTGGGAAGTGGAGAATTACTACTGGTTTCTAATACGTAGAAGCCAGGGATGCTGCCAAATACCTAACAATGCAAAGGACAGCCCTCCATGACAAACAGTTATCCAGCCCCCAATGTTAATAGTGTCATAAGGTCGAGAAACCCTGGTCTACGCTCTTCTTCCAGCATAGAAATTGTTTCCACATTTTCTTTACCTATTCATTTCCAGATAATTCTTCTAGAATTAGTCCAAATTCCATCTCTAAGGTGATACTTTCTCTGTCTATTCTAGCCCACAGTGGTCTCAGAATTTGTATGCACATCTTCAGAATTTGTAATGCACTTAGAGATAGAATCATCTAGTTTAGTGTTCACTTCATGCATACATGCTTTATCCACCCAACTAAAGTATAGGATACTTGGGGGGATAAAGACCCAGTGATATCTTTTGTATCTATGCCACTGAGAACAAGTCTTTGTGCATATAATAAGTGCCCCATAAGTTTCTGTTAATTGTCAAATTATCCAAATGGCATATAACTTTCAATTCCTTTCATAGTCACTGCTTTATATGAAGGTTCAGATACCAAAAAACAAAAACAAAAACTAAAATGATGTCTTTTAGAGATGATAGCTGTTGATATCCAGATTACTCTGAATTTGTTTTCACTAAGGGAAAGGAAAGGGCTTATTATTTTGTGACTTTACAACTTTTGTAATTTACAAACATATTTGGTGGAAAAGTAGAGTCAGTCAAGTGGTTTAGGTTTTTGTGGTGTTAGATAAGCATTTATCTGTTGTTTAAACAGGTTAGACTGGGAAATTTGGTTAATTGCTCAGTTGTTTTAGCATCATGTTGACATTCCTTAGAGATATTTCCCATCAATGTTCTTTATAATACTGTCTTGGCGTTTTTTTTTTTTTTTAAACTTTGGCAACTTTTCTTGAGTTGATTGTTTTATTCATTATATCCTAAATTCAGTTTCAAAATGGAAAATTAAGTCATGAATTTGGTTAGCCCCACAATTTATTTTGTCTATGTTTAGGTGCTATACTGTTTCCTGTGTCATGAAGCCAGTTGTTCATGGGTTGGGCAATTTTCTACCTGATGTTTGTCCCCAGGACAGAAGAATGAGTCATCATTGTACAAGGATTACCTGAATGTTCTTAAAGCTTGGATGCCTTCTCCATGCCTCATGGGCAAGGCACTCTCGTGACAATGTGTCAACTAAAGTATATTCACATTCCTAGCCCCTAGGCTGAACCCAGAGAGCCGTGACATTACCTCCAGCAGGCAATGGAGGAGGATTGCTAATGAACGTATACAGAGAGAAGTTCACTATTGTGGAGAAAAATCACAAATGGCTATGATCAAGTATTGTTTTCTAATAGAAAAGAGATAAAATGGAATTCACAGGGTAATCTCAAAATATTTATATATTTTTCTTTAAGTGGAATGATCTCTCACACCCACCTGCTTGAGTCAGTGTTTAATTATTCTCAAACTAGGCCTGCTAAAGCAGAATAGAAGCTTTTATCCTCTATATAGTACAGTTTCATTTTATCTAATTTAGAAGTGGAAAATTTTTAATTAACCTTGATTAATGCAGTTGTTGAAATGAGGGATACCTGTTGGACATAGTAGTCTGAGATGTGCTTCCATTACTTGAAATAGAAGGCTTTGGTAGCTCCAATCAACTTGTCTTTTATTAAGTTTTATGAAGAATATCACCACCCTCTCCATCCACATTTTTTTGGGGAAAATAAGTTTATTAAATGCATGTCTAAATCTTATACAGCTAGTAGTAAATAAAGGTGGAAACAAGAATTCTGTCTTTTCTTTTTTATTTTGTCTCTTACCTACACTCAGTCACTATATCATGAGAAAAACAATTATAGACACTCAAAATAATCCTGGTGCTAAAGATTCATGGTTTTGTACAATCTCACGTTTATAGTTTCACTGCCAAGTTGCCATTTTTTTTTGCACAATTAAAGAGCTTGCACCTGCTCTTTAATGATGGGAAAATCAGATTTCTTTGGCAGAGATGGATTGTGGCAGCACTGACTACCTCATCCCAGTGTCACCACCCCACCCCATTTTATTTTCATGTCTGATATTCTTGTTGGGATCTGGGCAGAGTAGTTGAGTGAACACAACTCTTGTGAAGGTGCTGTTTGCAGAAATAGCCATTGGGTGGCAGTGCCTCCAAGCCTGGTATCTGCAGGAACCAACCAGTTACAAATGAACCTGATCAACCTTTGAAGACCAATTAGTTTGTTGGGTCTTGAGTGGTGCACAGGCCTAATTAGCTGATATTATTTCTAAAAATGAATAAGCTTCTTTACATTATAGTGGTCAAAAACCTGTTCAAAGTAGCTCGCCAAAGCTCACTATCCATGTGAGTTTTGTGGGTGGGGAGGTATGAGAAGAGTAGAACTGCCAGCCCCAGAATACACAAGGAACTGGTGATATGCATTGTTAGAGGCACCATAGGGACATATGCAGAAAGGCACCCTCAAGTCTCAGCCTCCTGCAAATGTAGGCATCTGAGGGATTCAAGATGGGAGGGGGTGGCATCTAGAGGAAGGGGAGGAAGCAGGACTAGAGGGTATCTTCTTTTCTGTGCTTGTATCTGCCACATTTCATTACATTTTCAGCTGATGGACAGGAATACTGATTCCTGCCATAGTCTACTTCCTGTGACTATGCCTTCAGTGACAAAACAACTAACGTATATTTCTTCTCTAATGAGGACAGGGATGAGGAAAGGGTGGGGGTCCGGAGCAGATTGCCCACTAATGGAAAAAATGACCCCAATGAAGAAAAGAGACAATCTTAATATTGGAAAGACAACCATGGGTTTTTGGGAGATGATGCTCCACTTAAGAGATGTTTGTGTAGTCAGTGTATGCATGCGTGTGTGTGTGTGTGTGTGTGTGTGTGTGTGTGTTAGAGACAGAGAGAGAGAGAGAGGAATAGAGAAAGAGAGAGAGAAACCAGGGATATCATTAAGATGGGTAATAAAGGGAGAAAATGAACAAATGAATACCCTTGAAGCCAGGCAAACTTGGATTTGAAGCCTAGCTGAATGACCAATGAATTTGGGGGAAATTAACCTTTTAGAATCTTAGTTTTTTCATATTGAGGTAGGAGTCCAAGGATTCCAGTCCCAAGGGGTCAATGAAGTATTGAATAAAAGACTTTATGTAAATCTTAACACTCATTTGGCAGATTGTAGATGCTCAGTCACATTGGTTTGCAAGGGATGAGCTGCTGAAGACATTGCATAATTCAAAACTTGCATAATTCAAGACAGTTTTCCCCAGAGGAATAAATGTAAAGTAGAATCGGTTGTATTTCATGTTCTGTGCATGCATTAAGACTTTATTAGTATTTTTATATTGCCCTATTTTAAATTCACACAACCTAAGTTCACATAACCTCATTGTAGTGAGCAGTCCCATATATCACGGGGGCTGAGATACGCTGTTACAAAAACAAAACAGAACAAAACCACCACCATCAACAAAAAGCTTGCAACAGCACAACTATATGAGTTATTTCCATTATAAGGATAAGAAGACTAAGTTTTCTTAATTTTACAAAGATCAGACAGCAAAAGAATGGTTGAGCTGTGATTCATATTTTATCTGGCTTGTCTCCAAACTCTGTGCTTGTCTAGCTCACTGACCCCTGTGGAAACCTCCCTCTCTGGGGGTGTGAGTCAGGCGAATTACTCACAGACTGTGGTTTCACCCGATGACAACATCTTATGTGGAAGAGAACTGAGAAAGTACATGCAGTGGGATGGGCAAGTAAGAAACAGCAGCACTGCGCACCTGCAGCCATGGAGATACTATGAATATAAATGTTCAAAGACAGCAGATGACCACAATCTTCTTCATTTGCTTTCTCAGTCAGCAATTAGTGATTCACCTCCTTGTATGCTGTTTCCATTTCTTTATTTTCTCCCCACCCTCACCCCAGGTTCAAATTTCTTATTTATGAGTAAGGAAGGAGAAAAAGGAAGTTTAATAACAACAATCCAGTCTTGTTCTTTGGATTAGGCTGAGTGAAAGGCCTTGGAATGGTGGGTAGGGTTTATAGTGATGGGTGGACGAGCATGGAAGGGCTGAGGGGTCTCCACCCCCTGGACTGGGCTTGTTGGCTTATGATTTCCAAATTGGCTATGCCCCCTAGAGTGAAATGAGGAAGCCATATCAGGAAGGTGGCACTGGCCAAATCTTTTATCCCTGGTCATGTGGGCCTGTGTTGAGTGAGTATGTATAGACACTGTCATTCCGTAGCAATCACAGATGATATATTCCTAATGTAATCTGACTTCTGAGATGACCAGTAGGTAAGTTGTGTAGGGAGTGGATGAACCTGGGCTACAAAATAGAGGTAGTCTTAGAAGCCCAGTTCAACCTGCTGTGATGGAGAAGCCATTTCCCCCAAACATGTAGAATCCTGTGATAACTCCAGGTTACAAAGAAGCTTCTTCTGGTGCTAAGCTTTCCCATAATGCATCCGAACCCTTTGACCACTGAGATACTACATCCTGGGGATGAGAACAGGGATTCTTTTGGTAGAGGGCTGAAGAATATTTCACAGATGAGAGTATGGCATGAAATATTAATTTTAATTGAATGGCAGAGTCAGTGGTAGCTGAGAAGCTTTCCCACTCATCCTTTGGCCTGTGGCCTGGTTTTGCATCAGCTCTGTACTTTAATGTGAGCTCCCGGTGGAGGCCACAGGTCCATGAGGATGTCTCCATGGGAGCCAACTTGACAGAAACCTTCCCTTCTTGGCATGGGATTCTGGGCACTCAAGCCTAGTGTGTTCTAACCTAAAGCTCTTGAAACTAATCAGCTACCTACTGTTTCATATCATCCAAAGTGAAACTGAAATAGAAAAATTTCAGGCCCCCATCATGTTTCAGGTTCCGTGTAGGGAGGAGAAAACAAGGAAAGAAGCTACAGGTCAATCAGAGGCAGGGAATTAATGTGGTACAAAGGACTCTGGCTGGGCTGTTGATCTCACTTTTTGTAAGTATAAATTATCAAAGACCATGTTTCTACTGTGTCCATTTCCTGTTGCTGAGCAGCATTTTGGTGCAAGTCAATTACCATGTCTTTCTCCTTACCACAAAAACCAGAAGCACAAATCCCCCACTAAAAATTAGATACTTATTTACAATAGATACTAGCCTGCAGGAGTCTGTTAGTAATTAAAAAGAAATCCTACAGCCTCTTAAATAAAATGACAAAAATAGATGTGTGAGCTCTTTGAAGAAATAAAAAAGGCCATGTCATCAGGCAGCATTATTATTTTTCAATATGGAAGTGCACAGAATGCTTAAAAGATAAATTGTGAGTGCGAAAAGATTTTGGTTGGGCTCATTGAGCACATCAGTTTCTGTTATATCAGTTGCATATGTCTGCTTCAGAGAGTTTAGATCAATCTCAATTTCTTGGCGGAAATCAATTCTATAGGATTGTATAAACTAAAAGGAGGCAGCAGGGATGTGATGCACATAGCAGTGAGAAAATGCCAGGGATGTGAGTCTTGGCTTTGACACTGGCAGCCTTTGCAAACTTAGCCACATCATTTCACCTTTCTGGGCCTCAGGTTCCTCCTTGGGGATATAAAAGGGTTGGACGGATCATTCCTAAGGGTTCTTCTATTCTAAGATTCTGTGACTCAAGGGAATGAAAAAGTGATGAGAGAGGAAACCAAGTAAATAGAAGTATGAGGTCCCAATTTCAGGGTAATAAGAGCTGTAAGTTCCAGCAGCAGCCTTCAGGCCCTCTACTCTGCCTTTTTACCACTTTCAGTGTCATCTGATAGTGTGTATTCATTGAGCACCTCTATGTACCAGGCAAGACTAGACTAAAATGGTGAATTCCTTGCTTAGAAACAAATAGTATTGATGAAAAAACAGTTACATGTGTAATACTATGTGTGTAGCAGATACACTGAGTTTACCTGCAGATTCAATAGACAATTCTAACATAAACTGTCAACAGCTCATCTCAAGCCCCTGAATCTGTTTTTCTGTCTAAGAGATTTCTCTGGCACTTTAGTAACTTTCTCGATATGCATGTGAGGAAGCCTAGAACAGTCATGAGGGGCAGCCTTCAGCCATGGAAGACAAGGAGTTAGTGGATAAAGACCCCAGATTTCATGTTACTTGGTGGGGCAAGTCTGAAGAGAATTATACACAGTTTTTAGAGGATGCTCAGCAGGATTGAACACTAGTTGTCCTCCATGGCAACCAACTTAAACAATACACTTATGTTTGCTCTTTCTTCTGTCCCTGTTTACACTCCACATTCTCTCTTGTCCTTCTTGTGACCACCTCTCAAATAAATATCTGCACCCAAATATTTGTTATAGGGTCTGCAGTTTACTAAAACATATAACCCAAACCTCAAGTTAGATCAGGAAAGCCTGACACAAAAATGATGCCTGCCACATCATGTGCCATTTAGAACCAGGATGGCAAAGAAACCACACATTCTCCTGAAAATTCTTTTCTTGTTGACAAAAGCACTGCATCTGGCTGGTTTGTATCACCAATAAGAATGGAGTATTGTCTTGGTTCAAAAACCAGTCTGAGGAAGGAAGTACCAAGTCAACTTAAGATCTATATTACTCATATAATGTAATACTCATCACTTCTCTTTTTGCTCTGCACAGCTAGTTTTAAATTTATGAAATTAGAATTGTGCAACTCTAACAGAAACTATTGATATTATTTCCTATCTAATACTATGCAAGAATTATTCAGCATTTCCATGGGGTCAGGGAAATAGAGAGCACCTTATTTGCAGAATATCATATAAGTAATCTGTCCCATGCTAAGTATGAAGCTCCTTAGGAAGACTGGGTCATGGTTATATTTTGAGCCTATAAGGCTGTAGATGTTATGAAAGTGCCAATTACTCCTGTTGATAGGACATCAATTAAAAATTTTAACATTACACTAAAAAAACAATGCAGAATTATTTTTAATAGTGTGTGGAAAGCAGCCTTCTAAAATGGGACCCAAAGATTCCTGCCTCCTAGTATTCAAGTCCTTGGATAATCTGCTCCCCTTGACTATGGGCTGGGCTAGTGACTTGCTTCCAACAAATACAACATGGCAAAATTGATGGCCTGTTACTTCATGATTATGAAAGACTGACTTTCTTCTTGCTTGCGCTTTCTTTCTTGCTGGCATTCTCTTGCTGGTTCTTCTCATGTGCTTGCCTTAGTGGAAAGGGCTACATGGCAAGGAACTGAGAGTGGCATTCAGCCGACAGTCAATGAGGAATTTGGGCCTCAGTCCAAAAGCCCAGGAGAAACTGAATCCTGCCAACAACCACATGAGTGAGCTTTGAATGTGGATCCTTCTCTAGTTGAGCCTTCATGTGAGACTGCAGTCCCAGCTAATACCTTGATTTCAGCCTTGTAAGAGATCCTGAAACAGAGGTCCCAGCTGAATTGTGCCTGGACTCACAGAAACTGTGAGATAAAAATGGTGTTTTTTAAATCACTAAATTCTGGGGCTAATTTGTTATGCAGCAATAGTTAACTAATATATGGTAGTATCTTTAGGTATTGGGGGAAGAGAGGGAGGGAGAGAGAGAGAGAGAGGAGAGGGAGAGAGATAAGTTGCTTACTTTAGGCTTCATGAATCCAGAATTTGGTAAGATTTATGTTTTTTGGTACTTTTTATTGATTTTTTTTTAATTTCAAAATATTAAGGGAGTACAAATTTTTTTTTTTTACATAGATATCTTATATAAGGTTTAAGTCAGGGGTTTAGTGTGACTGTCACCAGAATAGTGTTTACCCAATAGGTAAGTTTTTACCCCTCACCCTCTCCCGCCCCCCCTTCTTGGTTTCCAATGTCATTTACATCTCTTTGTGTCCATGTGTGCTCATCACTTAGCTCCCAATTATTAGAGAGTACATGTGGTGTTTTTTTTTCCGTTCCTGAGATACTTCACTTAGGATAATGGTCTCCAATTCCATCCAAGTCGCTGCAAAAGACAATATTTCATTCCTTTCTATAGCTGAGTAGTACTCCATGGTGTGTGTGTGTGTGTGTGTGTGTGTGTGCATATATATCACACTTTTTAAATCCACTCATGAATTGATGGACACTTAGGTTGATTCCACATCTTAGCAATTGTGAGTTGTGCTGCAATAAACATTTGAGTGCAGGTGCCCATTTGATCATAGCAAATTATATTTTTGATGTGTTGACTTTGGCTTGCTAGTACTTTGCTGAGGATTTTTACATCTATGCTCATAAGGGATACTGGTCTGCAGTTTTCTTTTTTTGTTGTATCCTTTCCTGGCTTTGGTGTCAAGGTGATACTGGCTCCATAGAATGAGTTAGGAAAGATACCATTCTTCCTGATGTTATGGAATAATTTCTGTAAGATAGGTACCAGTTCTTTTTTGTAGGACTGGTAGAACTTGGCTATGAATCCTTCTGATCTGGGTCTTTTTTCTGTTGGGAGGTTTTTTATTATTATTATTGCTTCAATCTCATTGCTTGTTATTGGTCTGGTCAGGATTTTTATTACTTCCTGATTCAGGCTTGGGAGGTTGTGAGTGTCCCATACTTCTCTGAGTGATTGTTCATTCTTCTTTATTCTTTTTTCTACATCTTTGACTGACTAAATTGGTTGCAAAGCCTTGTCTTCAAGCTCTGAAATTCTTTTTTCTGCTTGGTCTAGCCTGTTTTGAGGCTTTCTACTGTATTTTGAAATTCCCTGAATTATTCTTTCATTTCTTTAATTTCCGTTATCTTTTCTTGTGATGTCTATCACTTTAGTGATTGTTTTCATTTTTTTCATTCATGAAACATTTTTTTAGCTCCTTTGTGTTAATTTTCAAATTTCTCTTCAATCCCATTCATCTTATTTGCCATCCATATTCTAAATTCCATCTCTGACATTTTGACAATTTCCTGTAAGTTGGGGTTCATTGCTGGAGACCTATTGGGATCCTTTGGGGTGTCAAAATGGCTTATTTTTTCATGTTGTCAGAGACTTTATTCTGGTTCTTTCTCATCTGAAATCTCTTTTCTCAGCTCAAAACAGATAAGTTTGTAGTGCACCTGTTCTCAGCTGAGAATATTCCTACTTAGTGCAAAGAAGGAGAGGTCCCTGAATGGCACACTTGTGTTCTACTCTGGAGGACTGACCCAGCCGAGATGGGTGGATGTACTGTGAGCATTTAACACTACTGTTCTCCTGTGTCTCCTGCCTCACCATTCCCCTGTGGTCTCACTGGCAGTCCCCATGTTCCAGAGTGAGTGAATGTCCCACCTAGTGCTGTCAGCAACAGCAATTGTCAGCCTGAGCTGGCTTGAGAGCTGCCTAGTTCACATCCTTGAGTGGCTGTGTTTGTTGGCTGGGAATGATATTGAGTGCAGCCCCACCTAAATCAATAGGCAACAGCAATTGTTGGTTCACACAGCTCCTCTAGCAGCTGTGAGGGCACAGGGGTCCTGCCCATGAGACTTGCAAGAGTGCCTGGCCTCCTTGTTCCCTCCCCAACCCCGGACTGGCAGGGGTAATAGGGAAGCAGCAGCAATGGATCTAACCCCTGGGTAGAGGCAGCACTCTGGGTCTAGGGTTTTAAAATGGTGCCAGCTGCAGCACCCACATTTCATGAGCCAGTGGGTCACTGCTGTGCCTTCTGTCTTTATTAGTGCCTCTGCCCAGTCTCCAAGTAGCTCTTTATGTCCATCCTGTGGCCTTCTGCCATGTAAGGTCCCTCCCCCAAGTCAGATAGCAATGATCACGGGGAGAGTGTGGAACCCCAGGATTCTCTACTCTGGGCCTTCCCTACATGTGTGCTTGTCTTTTCTGTTTACCTCCAAAACTGCAGAGCAGGTCACCTCACTTCCTACTCCTTCACTTTGGGTGCCTCTTGTCACCTCTCTTTTGATTCAGCATGCTCCCTCTTACGTGATCAATCTGAAGGTAGATATCCACTCACCACCTTCAATCATCTCTGTGAGAGTGGCACATACAGGCTGCTTCTCATCTGCCATCTTAGCCCCCTATCTTCTATTTTTATACTTTTTAAAGAGGAAAGTTTAGTTAAAAAATAGTAACCATAGTATCTGGGAGGATAATTAATCAGTATAACAAATAAAGAATCATTCAACAATCATTTTTAATCATTCATTCAAGTAGGCTCCTTGCTTGAACATCTATAAGATAGCTACTTAAAATCAATTTACCTATGCTCATGTCCACAGGTTGGCAAACTACTACCCATTGGTTAAATCTGTCCTGCCCCTTATTGTAAATACAGTTTAATCAGAACACAGCTATAACCATTCATTTATACATTCTTTATGCCTCTCTATTCTCTATTTACAATGGTAGAATTGAATAGTTGCAACAGACAACTTATAGCCCAGAAAGCCTAAAATATTTACTATCTAGCCCTTTATAGAAAAAATTTTTATGAATTCCTGCTCTAATCATATATTATAATTTAAGCTAACCATTACCTAATATAATCTGAATCAATAAATTTTCTCTACATTTTTGTCCACATAAGAAGTAAAACTGGGTAATTCATACTTCCAAGCATACCATTATAAGGGTTATTATGGAATCACTTAAATAAATAAATCCTCATCTCAATTTCTTTTTTTTTTTTTTTTTGAGACAGAGTCTCACTCTGTTGCCCAGGCTAGAGTGCTGTGGTGTCAGCCTAGCTCATAGCAACCTCAAACTCCTGGGCTCAAGCAATCCTTCTGCCTCAGCCTCCTGAGTAGCTGGGACTACAGGCATGCTCCACCATGCCCGGCTAATTTTTTTTCTGTATATTTTTAGTTGTCCAGCTAATTTCTTTCTATTTTTAGTAGAGACAGGGTCTCCCTCTTGCTCAGGCTGGTCTCGAACTCCTGAGCTCAAACGATCCTCCCGCCTTGGCCTCCCAGAGTGCTAGGATTATAGGCATGAGCCACCACACCCAGCCCTCAGTTTCTTTTTGCTGTTTTATACACAGATATCGGGTCCCAAAATGAATTGCATATTTTCATCAGGCAGTCAACAAATCTTTATAGACTGTTCCCAGCATGTGAGATTCTGAGAGCTATACAAAAATGATTAATAATTTGTTCCTGCCCTTCAGTAATCTATTTTATAGTGATAAAGAAAGACAAGAAAATGAATTATAGCTATGCACTCTATCAGTGCTGGTTGATAAACCAGTAAGTATCAGTGTTGGACTTTGAGGGTCTAAATCCTGCCTCGCCTCTTCCTAGCTGTACAGTTTGGACAAGATACCTTATGACTCTGTGCTTCAGATTTCTCAGCTGAATAATGGTGATAATAATGGAGCTCACCTTATAGGTTTGCTGTTAGTATTGAGATACACATGAAATAGCAAGTAGGTAGTGCTCAAATATGTTAACTCTCATCATCATGGTAGAATCAACCTTTTATACTTCTATCCTACCATTAGAGTTGATGCCTCAAGTACTCCAAATTAGATTAAATAGTTTCTTCCAATTTAAGATATTCATTAAAATTAAATGTGGGAGTCAGTCTCTATGTGATTTTTTTCTTGGATGGAAACACTTAAGAAATTTGGGCAAACTGCTGTATCTTGAAATCAATGCCATCAGAGAAGGGTTAATTTTCCTCCTATGATTCCTGTTTTAAAATTACCCTTTGGCCTGAAACGGCTCAATTTTACCTTTAAATCCCAAACTATTAATTTTCAAAAAAACTAAGCCAAATTATTCCTGTGGAATTTTGGATAAACTGGGTATCTACTATATATTCTCTCAAATGCCATTTAGAAATTTATTTATACTTTTATAATTGATAATTGAATCTGATCTTTGCCATAAACTTTTGTTGTGCTTTATCCAAGACTCACAGTGGTAATATTCAAGGCATTTCGTTAATGAGTAACATTATGCAAATGCTAAGTTTGTGTAATTTTGTCCAATTTTCTCCAACATTATGAAGCACCTTGTCACCATGAACAATTGGTATTATGTATGTTATGTAGGGTACATTGATCTTTCAAAAATTTTAATATATAACTCATTCTATCTCTATATACTATTATTGTGCAGATACTGAGGTCAGAGAACTTGAGAAATTATCCCAATGTCAAAGAACTAGAGCAAAGCCAGGACTGGAACTAGATTCTTGGTTTAACCCTTGTGACATCACATATTCATTCTAGTTTTACCACTTGGAATATTTTATTGTACTCTAATTCTTTCAGCATTAGTTTTTCTAGTGTCTTGGATCTAACAATCAATATTTGATTAACCAGAATGTATCCTACAATACCTCTTTTCAGAGGATTCATGCCTATGGAGAGAGTTTGGACCAGATGATCTCTTAAGCCCTTCCTCATTCTTTTGTTTGTCATTGATCATTGATAACATATTTTTGTGCTATTCACTGTTAAAATGATTTGTACCATGCCTCAGTGCTGTGGATGGTCAAAAATTGACTATATGTTCCCCACTCCCAACCCCCTGCTATTTGAGGATTTATTATGAGGTCAATATTCACCTTGTTTGTCCTCACTAATTCTCCAGTGGTGATTGGAGTTATTTAGAATAATTTGCAAAGGCTAGATGTTAGAATAGTAATCATAGAACTTCAGAACTGAGGCAACTCTAGGTCAGCTAATGGAATTTTCTCATTTTTCAGGTGAGGAAAGGAAAGGGAAGGAGCAAGATTATATATGGCTGCTTGCTATAAACTATGCTGATTCCATGCACTTCCAAAGCATCATTAGGCATGAAGGTGGAGGGGCTATTCAGAAGAGTTATTTAGATTAGCAGACTCCCATTTGGGGATGAACATATGTCCTGAAAAATTAAGTTGATAGAGTCAGTCACAACTCATTGCAAATTACTTTAATAAAACCAATACTCAACCGAGACTGGCCTAAGTGACTGGAATTTTCATTGTAAAAGGGGAAAAAAAGACTGAAGGAGTTCTCAACATTGAAACTAAAGTAGTAATACAAGATTAGTGGTGTCATTAGAGGCAGGGTACAGAATTGGGAAATGCTGGTGATGTACACTGACTACTTTGCTATTTTTCCTGTTGCATTTGGGCTGATGGTATGCCACTGACCCACATCTGAGTACCAACATGGTAGGCTGCCAGTGTGTGGCTGGGAATCATAGGACTTGTTTGGGAGATTGCCCACTTGTCGGACACCTGAAATCTATCCTTAATATTTCCTTCCCAGTCTCTCTCTCTCTCTTTCTCTCTCCCCCTCTCTCCAGCCTTTTTTTCTAGAAGGAAAGGAATTGAACAAATGATTCCAAGGTTTTTCTATGTTCCAAGAGCTGTCAGGTCCTGAGGATCCAACAGTGGAAGTACAGGTGCTAGAAAAGCAGAGCAAAGAAGCCCACATGGCTTTGACATGTGCAAGGTTTGAGAAGATGTCTGAGGAAATGTCCAGTAAGCTGAGACTCAAAGTGAGAGCAAATGGAATATCTAAATAACATAATTGAGGAAGATGTGACTGGTATTTAACTCTGTAAATAAAGAATGTGCCCTCTTTGCAAATACTCATAGAATATTCACAAAAATCAACCATGTAGTAGACTGCAAAGACAATCTCAATAAATTTCAAAGACTGAAAATAAAACAGCAAACATTTTCTCATGATAATATAACAAACCTAAAACTAAACAAGAATAAAAAACCCAAGGAAATAAAAAGTTCTTGCTGTCTTGGAAAAGCATGAATTTCTCTTAATCCTTTAATCAAAGAGGAAATATAAAGTGAAATTACAGTGTCTATAATAATTAATAAAACAATTTATATCACAATTTATAATACATATCTGGAGCAGTACTCAGAATGAGATTTATGTTTAATATTTTTATCAATAAACAACAAAATGGAGTATAGGAAAGCAGAATGAGGAATTTGCAAAGATAAAAGGAATTAATGAGTTAGAAAAAAAGATATCAGTTGGAAAATACAATGAAACACTAGCTTGAGAAATAAACTGCTAGCTAGACTAATCAAGAAAGAAAGTGAAAATGTAACTATATAAAATAAGAAACGATAATGGAAAGAAAAAATTGAAAGACTCATAAAAGACTACTTTGTTTAACGTATACATATATATTTGAAAACCTGGATGAAATGGAAAGTTTTGTAGAAAAATATAATTTAATGAAACTGACTCCAGAAGAGATTTTTAAAAATCTTAAGTAGATCATTTCCTTAGAAGAAATAAAGACATTTCTTCAAAGGCTACCTTTTAAAGCATATAACCATATGATTTTTCTCCTTAGATAAATTAATATAAAGTATTTTAGGATAATAGTCTCTACTAATGGACATTGAAAACTAACAGGGGGAAGTTGGGAGGGGAGTGAGGGATAAATCTATCTATTGGGTACAATGTACCTATTCTGGTACACTGAAAGCCCTGACTTCAGCACGATACAACTCATCCCTGTAATGTAAAACACTTGTACCCCCTATTTTTTGAAATAAGAAAATGAAGTATTTTAATAATGGATTTTCTTATAGTAAATTGTCATTGTATTCTTGAATAAATCCTGCTTGGTCATTACTTATTACATTTTTTTTGATGCCTTGCTGAATTGTTGCTATTATACATAGCATTTTTGCATCCACTTTCTTAAGTGAGACTCTTCTGCAGTTGTCGTGTGTGTGTGTGTGTGTGTGTGTGTGTGTAATCTTTTATCAGAATTTTCATACCATTATTATGTTTGCTTTATAATTTAGAAATTTTTCTTTCACACACTAGGTCCTGGAATAGACAAAATGGATTAGAATCATCTGCTATTTCAAGTTATACTAGAAGTCCTCTATGAACCTATCTGGGCCTGGAATCTAATACAAAAATCATATTATCATCTACTGATATTTAATATTTGTAAAATTCAACCTAAATTCTTGATCAAAATATTCAGTAATATTAATTTGGGGTATACACACGGAAAACCCAATACTATGTTTAATGGGGAAATACTTGTAGGATTGCAACTAGTATTGAAACCTTACCATTACCATGCAACATTGTATTCAAGCTGTACATTAAGGCAATTAGGCAAAAATAACTTAATTAAAAATATAAAAATTAGAGATATGATAATATTATAACTACTTGTGAATGATATGACAATCTATCCAGAAAATTCAAGAGAACCAACTGAAAAATCTACAAATATTAAGAGAATTCAGTAAAGTAGTAAAACACAAAATTAATATATAGAAATTAATAACTTTTATTCATATAAAATATAATAAAATAACTTGTTTACAATAGCAACAGAAAAAGAATAAAATATTTATGAATAAAGTTAACAGGAAATATATAAGAACACAAAAGATGATGTGGACAAATGAAAAGGCATTCCATGTTCTGGCATGGGAAATTTCAATATCATATAAGTTTTAATCCTTTTATAAGTTAACTTTGTAACTGTAATGTGTTCCTGATAAATATATAAAAGGTTTACCTGTTGAGAGACATACAGACTTAGGAACTGGGCCTGTAAAATATGTGGTCAGGGAAGACTTTTCAAAATACCTTATACTGGCATTGGTGTAAATGTATTACCTATTCAGAAAATTAAATAAAATTTTTATCTTTTCATTTTTAATTATATTGATAATTTATTCATTACACAATATTTATTCAGCATTCACTAAAGAAACACATGAAAATGCCAATTTTAGGTTGTTCCAGTTTAATCCATTAAAAAGATAGGCATAACAGAATTCAAGGTGTTTGAAAAGATATAATTGATAATAATTTCCTTATTTTAAACTTCTACCAATTTATCTATTTTTATCTAAATAATCTGCCTAAACTTGGTATTCTGAACAATTCAACTACAGTCATTTATTCTTCAATTTTTATTGAATTTATAATGAGTTTTTGCTTTAGATTGAGCGATTCATTCATTTGACAAATATTTACTGAATATCTACCACATTCCAGGTATTTTTCTGGGTTCTTTGGATATATTAGTTAATATAAAAGACAAAAATCCATAAGTCCCTGATCTCATACAGCTCATTTTCTAATCTTATAGTATCATCTTTGATGCTCTGATATTTGACAATAAAAGATAATGAGAGGTATGTATTGATTTTGTCTTATCCTTTTTTTTTAAATTTCAGAATATTATGGGAGTACAAATGCTTCGGTTACCTAAATTGCCTTTTCACCGCCTGAGTCAGGGCTACAAGCATGCCCATACCCTAGACAGGGCACCACACCCATTAGTGTGAGTTTACCCATCCCCTCCTTCCCCATCCCACCTGCCCAACACGCAATGAATGTTACTTCCATATGTGCACATAAGTTTTGATCGATTAGTACCAATTTAATGGTGAGTACATGTGGTGTTTGTTTTTCCATTCTTGTGATACTTCACTTAGAAGAATAGGCTCCAGCTCCATCCAAGATAATACAAGAGGTAGTTCACCATTTTTTTATGGCTGAGTAGTACTCCATGATATACATATATCACATTTTATTAATCCATTCATGGATCAATGGGCACTTGGGTTGTTTTAACATCTTTGCAACTGTGGATTGTGCTGCTATAAACATTTGCATGCAGATATAAATAAATTTTTTTTTTAAATTGTGTGTACCTAAACCTCTAAAGCCCAAACATTCCTACAAATTTTGTTTGGGGCCTGGAATTCTTACCAGGATAATTTTTTTGTTTCCTATCATCATTCACATCTGAAATACAGTTTTAAAAATAAGTTAGCTTAAGTAAATTGTATTGTGCATCTTTCTGTGCAATAATATATAACCTGAAGTTCATGTGAAAAAATATGAGCCAAGCTTTCTGGAGCTCTGAAATCAAGTTATATCTGCTCTTTAAAATAAAATTGCCTGTTGATCATGAATTTTCATTAATAGGTCTTTGTGTGTATATGGGTGTATACGTGTGTGCATGAGTGTGCATGTTTTGTTCTGCTTTATGACTTCTAAAGAAACAGAGACCTTAGAATGTATAACTCATCCTCATTTATCACAAGTCAACAGAAGGAATTATAGTAACAAACTGGGTAATATTCAGGAAAATGATAAATCTCAGGTATCGTAGCCCTTCAGTTCTATCCATGTAACTATTTCACTCTCTTTATTAAATATGATCTGGAAATTAAAAGTAATAAAATATTTATATTAGTATTACCTTTATTTGGACAGAGTTGCTAGTTTTAATAAATCATAAGCTTAAGATATTAACCTCAAAAATTATTATTAAGCTGTGAAAATATACTTAATTCTTAGACTGTGGATAATATTGACAAATCTTTTTTACTTTTAAATTAAGTTTTAATAAAGTTATCTACTTCCTAGAATTTATTATTTTTCTCTAGGCTTAGTTTGTCAGCTATTGATTTTTTCTCAGATGGATGAATATTTCTGTCCTTTTTCTTTAGAATTCAGTTTCCCTGATCATCCAGCTTGTCTAGAAATTGACAACTCTTCTTTGATCAGTAGCAGTCATTCTCTTAAAGCAAGAATAAAAAGAATAACTAGGACTGTCAATGTATTTATTATCTCTTCATACAACTAAAATGATGGAAAAGACAGCACACTGCCAAGTTCAAAGGCCATATTTGATCCTTTACCATGATAGCTGCTTGAAAATGTAAGGTTCCTAAATACCAGTAAAGGTAAATGGAAAAATCTGATTTTTTTCCCTTTCCACAGGAGGAAAATGTTCCTTTATCAAAGCACATAAATAGGCCTCATGAAAATATGTTTCTGTTCATTCATTCATTCATTCATGTAGCATCTCTGAACATCAGTAAAATACAGTATTATCCATTGTGTTCCTGGCATCATGTTAAGGGCTAGACATAAAAAGATGAATGAGACAGGGTCTTGCCATCAAAGAATTTACAGTCTAGTAAAGGGAACAAAGAAATGCCAGGAGCTGTATTTCAATCAGTGAAATTTATATCTCTAGCCAAAACCTTCTATTAACTCCATACTCATATATCCAATACCTACTCAATGACTCTACTTTGTTGTCTCATAGACATCTATATTAACCTGTTTTACTTTTAATCTTTCCCATGATCATGTTGGCTGGTGACTGTATCATTCCAGTTGCTACACAAAAGGATACTGACTTTCTTTCACTTAAATCCCATATCCAATCTACCAGGAAGTCCTATTGGCTCTACTTCAATATACATGCAGCAAAATCTGATCCTTTCTCATCTCTCCAATGCCATTCGCTGGTCCGTCTCCATCATCTCTCATATGGATAACGTCAGTAGCCTCCTAACTGGTATCCCTGCTCTCTTTCTTCCTCTCCCAGAGTCTATCGTCAACAAAGCAGCTGTAGTAACCTTTTAAAAACATAAGACATATCATGTAGCTTCTCAGTTTAAAACCTTCCATGGCCCACATTTCCCTTAGTATATAAGCTAGAATCCAATGGTTAACGGGTACCTATGTGATCCATCCAACATAACTACTTTGCCCTCATCTACTAATTTCCTCTTCACTCTCTACTTCAGGCACGTTGACATCTTTGTTGCTTTCACCTTAAAGTCTTACACTGACTGTTCCCTCTGCCTAGAGTGTTCTTTTCCAGATATCTATATGTCTTTCTCCTCACTCCATCAAGTTTTGCTCAAATAGTATCTTCTCAGTGAGGCCTATCCTGGCCACACTTTTGAAAATTGTATTCCTCCATTTGTATTTTTAATCTCAGTTACCCTATTAACTATTTCCCACCCCACCCCCCGCACTTGTCTTCTTCTAAGGTACCATATCATTTGCTTATTTATTATATACATTGCTTATTATCCGTCTCCCCCTGCTAGAATCTAACCTACAAGAGTACAGGGGAAGATGGCTGACTAGAAGCAGCCTGTACAGTCACTCTCACAGAGAGGACTGAAGGTGGTGAGTGGATAGCCACCTTCAGGTCAATCATCTAAGACAGAGCATTGTGAATCAAAAGAGACGTGACAGGAGGCACCCAAAGTGAAGGAGAAGGAAGAGAGGCAATCTGCTTTGTGGTTTGGAGGTACACAGGGAAGATGAGAGCACATGTAGGGAAGGCATAAAGGGGAGAATCATGGGGCTCCACACTCCCCCACGATCATTACTATCTGACCTGAAGGAGGGACCCCCCCACTGCAGAAGGCTACGGGACTGACAAAGGGAGCTATCTGGAGACTGTGCAGAGGCACAGCCCTGGAGAGAGGGCACAATGGTGAACCACTGGCTTGTGAACCATGGGCGCTGAGGCTGGCTCCATTTTAAAACCCTAGAATCAGAGCGCTGCCTCTACCCAGAGGTCAGATCTATTGCTGCTGCCTCCCCATCACTCTTGCCAGTCAGAAGGTGGGGATGGGAGTGGGGAGGCTGGACACTATTTAGAATTCTGTGGGCAAATGCCACTTGCTCCCATTATAGCTGGGGTACCTGAGCAGTCCAACAGTCACTGCTGCCTGTTGATGTGGGTGGGGCTGGGCTTAAGTTGGTGCCCAGTCAACAAATGCTGCATCCAGAGGATCCAAACAGGGCAGCTCTCAAGCTGAGTGGGCTGACAGTCAGCACCGCCCATAGGAATGGGCATGGCTACATTCAAGCCACGTGGGGCAGCAAACACTGCCACCCAGATCTGAGAGGAGCAGCTCCCAAGCTAGTTCAGGCAGACAATCACCACCACCCACAGGCATGGGTGGGGCTGGGCTCAAGCTGGTGCAGGCTGAAAAATGCTGCTGCCTACAGATCTGAGTGTAGCAACTCTAAAGCCTACTCAGGCTCATAATCACCGAACAGGAGACAATTATCCTAAATGAAGTATCTCAGGAATGGAAAAAAAAAAACACCACATGTACTCTTTAATAATTGGGAAGTATGTGATGGGCACACATGGACACAATGAGATGTAAGTGGACTTTGGAAACCAAGAACGGGGGAGGGTGAGAGGGCTAAAAACTTACTTTTGGGTACAATGAACACTATTTTTGTGAAGAGCACACTAAAATCCCCAACTTAAGCCTTATACAAGGTATCCATGTAAGAAAAACATTTGTACCCCCTTAATATTTTGAAATAAAAAAGGGTACAGGGGTCTTTATTTTTATTACTGATAAATCCCAATAGTACATGGCACATAGTAGATACTCTATAAACATTTCTTGATGAATTTATTTACTAAAAAGATTTGCTAGAATCCAATTGGCAACAAATAAATTCATGGAGTGATCAGTTTGCCATATTTTAAAAATTTGTCAAATTACCTAATTATTTAAAACTATTTGTAGTTGACAGCAATTAGTATTGGATTCGATGGTAGGACTAGTTAAGGCTGTGATGAGCTAGGAATTTAGAGTTCTAGGCTGCCATACTTTCCCCCAGCCTCAGCGTCTCCTATCTCCCTGCCCTTGGTCTCTCTCCTTCTTTCACCTAGGCTCACTCCTCTTGATGGCAGTCCAGGTTGTGCGCTAAGCTGACTCTCTTCTCTGCCTTCCCCCAGGGTCAAGTGTCCTTTTCTCTATCCCAGAACCTTCCACCTAACTACCAGGAAGCAAGGGCAATGGAAAATTGAACACCATTGACATATTAACTAGGAACACAATATTAAAATCAAGGAATAAAACCTCTGTAGAAAGATTCAAATGCTGTTAAACTATCTAATCCAACATGAATTACTTTAAATCATATAAGTAGCTAAAGAAAATATATTTTTGATAGATTGGTAAATATGGTATAGTAAATACTGTAAATAATCTGAAAATTGATTTTTGGTGAACTGGTCTGTTTTTGGTTAACTGTTAGAGGTGCTATGAAGGTCTTCTAAAGCAGGAGTCAGCAAATTTTCTGTAAAGGGCCACACAGTAAAGGTTTTGCAGGCCAGACAGTCTCTGTCATAACTCCTCAACTGTGTCTTTGTAGTGCAAAAGCAGCCATAGACGTATGTAAATAAATGAGTGTGACTATATTCCAATAAAACTTTACCTGCAAAAACAGATAGTGGGCCGAATTTGGCCCATGTACCATAGCTTGCTGACCCCTGCTGTAGAGGACACTGGAGCACTTTAAGAGAGGGTAAAGGGATTAGGCAACACACTCAAGGACTGGTCTGGCTAAATTCAAGGACTTTTATCCCCTCAGACTGCATTCAAATTCTGGATCTGTATTCATTTACTCTAGCCCATTAGATAAAAGAATTAACCCTTTCTGATCCTCAATTTTGCATCTTAAAATGGCAAAATTTTAAACCCAGCTCATTGTGGTGATGATAAATCAAGAATATGTATATGACAAGGGCAAAATATAAACATATGGATGTCCATTGTCTTCTTTTCTCCTTTTCTTCAAAGAAGAATGTTCCTTTGTTGCTAGGACTGACTGATGAAGTCAATTGGTTCAGCTTTCATCCTATTGGCTATGTAGAACTGCCAATGTGAAAGGAGCTTTAAACATGGTAGATTGATTTACACTGGAAAGGATACAAAGCTACTCTAGAGAGAAAAAACTGGATTTGGAAAGAAGTAGGGAGGGAAGTAAAGAAGGAGAGACAGAGGAGAAAATTGAGCCTAGAATGAGTTTTGAGGAGAGATTTTTAGAAGTAGGATTGGATGCAGCTCTCATGCATTGCTTTGTAGCCACACTTTTACTGTGTGGCCCTTTACAGAAAATTTGCTGACTCCTGCTTTAGAAGACCTTCATAGCACCTCTAACAGTTAACTAGAAACGGGCCAATTCACCAAAAATCAATTTTTAGGCTGCAAAGATGTGGGAGGGTGCATGGAAGAATGAGGAAGGAGAGAAGGATTCTAAGAAGTGTTGTTCTGTGTTATGGATACAATTATCCTTCTGGAGTTTTTAGAGAGAATTCAATAAGGATTAAAACAATTTAATTTTACAGTGTAGGACTTTGAATAAAACCATTTTATTGCCTGGCCAGGAGGCAGCCTAACTTTATAAGGGTTACATAAGTACAGCACTAAGCACAGGGTTTGACACAGAATAAGAACTGAAAGTGGTAATAATGTAGTCTTTATTATAGTGTTTATACCTGATGAGGGGAAGATAAGAGAATACTTCATAGAGAGTAGATTCTTGACCTGAATTTTGTAAGATAAGTAGGTCTATGTCAGGCAGGTAAGAAACAAAGCTCAGGCTTTGGAACTAGAAATACTGGGGTTTGAGGCATGGTTCAGTTGCTTCTTGTATGACTTTGGACAAGTTTTCCAATCTCTATGTGACTCAATTTCCTGGTAATGAAGATGACAGTAACTAATGTATAAGAGGGATCAAACTTGATAACACATATAAGGCACTTACAAGAGAGAAGAAATGGAATTAAGTTTATTTTGTGTTAGTCAATGTTCTTATATTATGAATATATATTCTGTACTGCTGGAGCCAACTGACATATGAAAAAGAGGAGACTCATAATGGATACATTACTTCTCCTCCTCCTCCTCATCATCATCATCACCAATGATCATCATCAAGCATTGTTCCTTTTGGGGCTGATACTCTAACTTCAAGATTTTGCAGTTAAGACTTCTATAATTGGGACATAAATCTATGAACTCTAGGTAGACTTTGGCAGCTAAACTGAAATAAAACCATGATATCTGAGAAAACATGGCTCAAGAAGCAAGACAGCAACAAAGTTAATATTGTTCAGCTTCTTAGCTGGACCCAGAGTCACAGCTTAGTATCAGAACCATGCCCCAACACCCAGGACACCAGGCCCAGAGGGCTGGTTCTTTCTTTTGATTCTGGTTTTCTGAGCAGTTCATAGAGCTTTCTTGAGACAGAGATAAATCAAAGGCGAAGAGACAGAAGCAGGAGAATGCCTAAATGGACCTTTTTATCGCTAAACTCAAGGGGCCACCTGGAGCAGTAAATATCTTCACATGTGTTTGGGATCACAATCCTGCAAATCCCAAAGTAAAATATTACTATATTGAGAAGTGGAGAAGTTGAGCCAATGATGACAATACTCTGGGTTTCTGTTGCTTTTCTGCTGCCCCAAATATTGGATATTTTTGCCTGCAGGTAAATTATGTTTCCCATAAATGCTCTAAAGCTTTGATAGTTTCAAGACATAAATAAATCTACCAGATCCTTTAAGTCATGGACTAGAGACATCTACAAAGAATGCTCTTACACCCATCCTTGCCCTCTGCCTATCCCTTGACCATATCTACCTTGTTTCTGCCTCAGGGCCTTTATTCTTGAAGGCTCTCTGCTTAGAATGATCCTCCCCACCCCCAGATCTTTGACTGGCTTGCCTCATAATCATTCGAGTCTTAATTGTCCCCTACTCAGAGAGGTCTCCTCTGCTCACCCAGCTGAATAAACTCTCCCCACTCCCACCTAACAATCTACCACTCTCTAACACTTTGCTTTATTTTTCTTCTTAGAACTTATTACTACCTATGCCTCTATTCTGCTTTATATTTTTGTTTATTTGCTTGTTTGTTATTCATATCTCCCATTATAAGTTCTATGAGGACAAGGGCTTTTTCTGTCTCTTGGTTATTTACCACTGTCTCCTAAGTTCCTGGAACACTACTAGAATAGGAAGTTGTTCACATTTGACTGACCAAAACATTGAGTTCCCGAGAAGTTCAGTGGCCTTCCCAATATTAAATAGGTCATGGCTTACCGAGCCAGGACACAAATGCTAGTCACCTCTCACCTGCTTTAGTACCTCATCAAACATCAACATGTCATTGAACAACAACTATGCACAAAACATGGTACCAAGGACATTTTGGAGGATGCACAAAAAGTAGAAGATGTGGAATAGGCCCTCAAGGATCTTTGCATCTAACATAGAATACACAACATGGGCAGCTAAAAGGATACAATTTTCACCTAATATTGCTTATTCTAGAGAACTGTGTCTCAGCTGTGAAATGACATAAACATGAAACTTAACAAATGTGGAACTTAAAAATAACACCTATATTATTAGGGCCCTGCCTCAAACCAATTAAGTTAGAATCTCTAGGAGTGAGACCCAACTTTGGTACTTTTTTAAGTTCTCCATGTGACTAATGTACAACCAGCTTGAAAAACCACTTCTTTGGCCAAGTGTGTGTCAAATTTTAATATGCACATAAATCACCATGAGGATCTTGTTATATTGCAGATTGTGATGCAGTAGGTCTGGGGCAGGGCCTGAGATCCTGCATTTCTAATAAGCCCTCAGGTGAGGCCAATGCTGCTAGTCTGTGGATCACACTTTGAGTACAGAGATTACAGAGTATACATGATATGGGTTAGAAGACAAAGCCTTTGTATAGTTATGAAATTAGTATGCAGAGAGCCACACTATAACACATATGGACGGACCCATGGTATAGTCACCATATTTAATAATTAGGGTCCATTATACTCGGGAAAAAATTTATAAACAACAATGTATAAATGCAAGCAACTGAGCCCAGTGTAAACAAAGCTCATAAGTACTGGGAGGATGTGGAGAGAAGCAATTAAGAAAATATTCTAAGAGCTGAGGATAAGTACCAAGCTATAGAAACCTCCTTCTGGACCAATTTGGGGAATGGAACAAATCCAAAAGTGCAGCTGCAGAAGCCAACTTCAAATTCCGCTGGGTACAGTGGCCTTTGAAGAGTCAGGTGGAGAGTTTGAGCAGGAAACCCTCAGTTTGGATTATTTTCATCAAGAATAACAAAGATTTCACGTAGGAAATTTAATCTGGCCATCACCTTTTGAGGTCTACACCAGAAAGTAAATCAAGAGTGGCTGAACAAAAATGAAGTGAGGCCTGTTTCAGGTGTCCTTGCCCAGAGTATAGGAGGGAGAACAGGAACCCACTGCAAGGGTAATAGAGAACCAGTGTGTCGCAAATTGCATGGCAGCATGGCAGACACCAAGCTCTGTGCTCCATAGATGCTCTGCACAACCTAGTTTGGCTCCATCTCACCTGGTTTGTTTTTACCCAGCTTCTCCTTATTTATGGAATGAAGCTTCAAGATTTTGGAATTTATCCATGGAAGCACTTACTTCCATCTTTGGAGAATTCCTTATGTGCGGGTAGTCCCTGCTCAGTGTAGATATCACAATTGGCTTATTTGTTTCTATCGAAACAGCTCTCTCACTTTCCTCCATTTTGTAATACTGTACTCTGAAAATTCAGGGCACCATGTCCTTCAACCCAAAATATTTCAGTACCCATCATGCTTACGGCACTGAGTCTAAATGTAAGTTCACCAGAGATGGATGCTGATTTCAAAGAATAAGAATGCATTAGAGATAAAAAACATACCCACATGCTAAATACAGGCATACCTTGGAGATAGGTTTGGTTCAGACCAATGCAATAAAGTGAATATTATGATAAAGTCAGTCACAAATTTTTTGGTTTCCCAGTACATATAAAAGTTATGTTTACACTATTCTATAGTCTATTAAGTATGCAATAGCAATATGCAATAGAATTGTCTATAAAATAGACATAGTGTCTAAAAATTTTAGACATAGCAGTATTTCTAAAAATAGCATAATGTAGTAACATTCTGTCTAGAAAGCAATGTACATATCTTAATTTTAAAATACCTTAAAAAATAAAATAAAATACCTTATTAATAAAAAATGCTAACAATCATCTGAGCCTCCAGCGAGTCATAATCTATTTTCTGGTAAGGGTCTTGGTAGAGGGTCTTGTCTTGATGTTGATGGCTGCTGAGGAATCAGAGTGGTGGTTGCTTAAGGTTTGGGGTGGCTGTGGCAATTTCTTAAAATAAGAAAAATGAAGTTTTCCATGCTTATTGACTCTTCCTTTCACAAAAGATTTCTCGTAGCATGTGATGCTGTTTGATAGCATTTTACTCCCAGTAGACTTTCTTTCAAAATCAGAGTCAGTCCTCTCAAACCCTGCCGCTGCCTTATCAGCTAAGTTTATACAATATTCTAAATCCCTTTTCACAGCATCTTTACCAGGAGTAGATTCCATCTCAAGAAAATACTTTTGCCCTGACTTCACCACAGTGCAATATATCAATGTAGCACAATTGCACTTTTTCCTTATGAATATATACAAATAAAAAATAAATGGGAAAAAATAAAGAAATAAAATTAAAAATAAAACTACTCTCTTCACTCATCCATAGAAAGCAACTCCGCATCCTTTCAAATTTTGTCATGAGATTGCAGCAATTCAGTCACATCTTCAGGCTCCACTTCTAATTCTAGTTCTCCTGCTATTCCCACCACATCTGCAGTTACTTCCTCCACTGAAGTCTTGACCCCCTCAAAGTCATCCATGAGGGTTGGAATCATTTTTTTTCCAAACTCCTGTTAGCGTTGAAATTTTGACCTCCCCCCATGAACCACAATGTTCTTAATGGAATCTACAATGGTAAATCCTTTCCAGAAAAATTTCAATTTACTTTGCCCAGATCCATCAGAGGAATCACTGTCTATGACAGCTACAGCCTTACAAAATGTATTTCTTAAATAATAAGACTTGAAAGTCAAAATTATTCCCTGATCCATGGGATGCAGAATGGATATTGTGTAAGCAGGCATGAAAATAACATTAATATCCTTGTACACATTCATCAGAGGTCTTGGGTGACCAGGTGCATTGTCAATGAGCAGTAATATTTCAAAAGTTATCTTTTTTCTGAGCAGTAAGTCTCAACAATGGGCTTAAAATACTCAGTAAACCATGCTGTAAATAGACATGCTATCATCTAGGCTTTGTTTTTCCATTTATAGAGCACATCAGAGTAGATTTAACATAATTATTAAGGGCTCTAGGATTTTTGGAATGATAAATGAGCACTGACTTCAACTTAAAGTCACCAGATGCATTAGCCCCTAACAAGAGAGTTAGCGTGTCCTTGGAAGCTTTGAAGCCAGGCATTGACTTCTCCTCTCTAGCTATGAAAGTCCTAGATAGCATCTTCTTCCCATATAAAGCTGTTTCATCTACATTGAAAATCTATTGTTTAGTATAGCCACCTCCTAGATCTTCTGGGTAACTTTTAGCTTCTACATCAATACTTCCTCCTTCACCTTGCACTTTTATGTTACAGAGATGGCTTGTTTCCTTAAACCTCATGAACCAATCTCTGCTAGTTCCCAACTTTTCTTCTGTAGCTTCCTCACCTCTCTCAGTCAAATAGAATAGAACAGAATAGAATACAGTTAGGGACTTGCTTTGGATTAGGCTTTGGTTTAAGAGAATGTTGTGGCTGGTTTGGTCTTCTATATAGACCACTCAAACTTTCTTCACTCAAGGCTGTTTCACTTTCTTATCATTCATGTGTTCACTTGAAGCAAGTTTCCTTCAAGAGCTTTTCCTTTGCATTCACAACTTGGCTGTCTGGTGCAAGAGACCTAGCTTTCAGCCTATCTTGGCTTTTGAGATGCCTTCTTCGTTAAGTTTAATCATTTCTAGCTTTTGATTTTAACTGAGAGACATGCAACTCTTCCTTTCATTTGAACACATAGAGGCCATTGTAGAGGTATTAATTGGTCTAATTTCAATATTGTTGTCTCTGGGAATAGAGAGGCCCAAGGCGAGGGAGAGAGATGGGAACAACTGGTCGGTGGAACAATTGGAACACACACAAACATTGATTGATTAAGTTCACTGTCTTATATGGGCACTGTTTGTGGCACCCAACAATAATTATAACAATAAAATCAAAGGTTATTGACCACAAATCATCATAAGAGATATAATAATGAAAAAGTTTGAAATATTGTAAGAATTACCAAAATGTGACACAGATATATGAAGTGAGCACATGCTGTTGGAAAAATAGACTTGCTGGATATAGCACTGCCACAAACCTTTAATTTGTAGAAAATGCAATATCTGTACAATGTGAAAAAATGAAGCATAATAAAATGAGGTATGCCTGTATGTGTGGAGAGAAACACATATGAAGAACAAAGCAGTGTTCTTCTCCTACTTTAAGGACACCAGGATGACTGTCCTTACTTATGTCCAATAATCCCTTGATTCAATTTCTGCTTTGACAAGCAAAGCAGTGGCTAGATGACAGCCTTGGGAAAGCCTGGTAAGCAAAATTAGTTGAATATGTTCTAAATTAGTGTCTTAGTTAGCCTGGGCTGCCCTAACAAAATACCATAGATTGTGTGGCTTAAATAACAGAAAATTATTTTTTCACAGTTCTGGAAGCTGAAAGTCTGAGATAGGGTGCCAGCATGATGGGGTTCTGGTGAGAGCCCTCTTCCTAGCTTGCAGTTGGCCGCTTTCTCACTATGTGCTCACATGGAGTAGGGAGAGAAGGAAAGTAAACAAGCTCTCTGGTGTCTTTTCTTATAAGGGCACTAATCCCATCATGAGGGCCCCACCCTCATGGCTTTATCTCAGCCTATTAGTCATTACCTCCTAAAGGCCCCATCTCCAAATACCATCACATTGGGAGTTAAGGGCTTCAATATGGAAATTTTGGTGGGATACAAACATTCAGTCCATAACAGATCTGATTTTACCGTGGGATTTCTGAATATAAAAACATGGAGTTAGGCTATATGCAATCATGTATCATTTAACATTTTGAAAAACGTGTTGTTAGGCAATTTCATAGTGCAAACATCATAGAATGTACTTACACAGACCTATATGGTATAGCCTACTACATGCCTAGTCTATACGGTATAGCCTATTGCTCCCAGGCTGCAAACCAGTATAGCATGTTACTGTATTGAATACTGTAGACAATCGGAACATAATGCTAAGTATTTCTGTATCTAAACATAGAAAAGGTACAGTAAAAATATGGTATTATAATCTTATAGGACCACTGTTGTATATGCAATCCCTTGCTGACCAAAACATAGTTGTGTGGCATATGACTAAATATTACAATATATAGTAATATAATATCAGGTACACTTTTATTTTGAAATCTTTCACAACTCAGATCTTTACACCTAAAAAAACATTGCTCCCTATCCACAGGTTTGTAATTACAAAGTGTGAGAAAAATATTTTCTGAAATGATTTAAAAGCTCTTGCTTGAACTTTATTTATTAGCAAATTCTTCCCATGTGAAACAGTGATACTGCTTTCACAAATTATAAAGGTCCTGGTGTTATTCAAACTCAACAGCAGAAGAGTAAAGAATACACTCATGCTTATACAAAATTATCTCAGAAATGATATGCTCTACAAGGAATGCTATACTATGACTGTTGACATATATTAAATATCTTCTGGAATATAAAGAGCTTTACTAATGTCATTATGTACATAATAAGCAAAGGGGCATAGGAAAATTCCCCTTTCTACCTTCCATCCAAAAATACATTTCTCAGCATCAAAATTCACAAAAGGATATTCTTTTGATTTTTAGTTAAGCATCATAGCAAGGAGCTCTCCATTCACTTATTCCAGATTAAAAGAGGATGTAGACGTAGTCCTTAAAACAATAAAATCCTATGCCAAAGAGCTCAAGTTTGGGCAAATATGGGTCCTCCTGATTACTCTGTTGGGATGCAAATGACAATAAGACCCTTGTGCACCTGGTGGTGGGGGTGGAGATTGGGAGATTGTGATGAAAGGAAAGGCAAGGGAATGGGTATTATAAAAAATGCAATGCACAAGCTACATTTTTTTTGGTTTGTGGTAAATAGATTTCTATTAGAATTTCTCAGTAGGTAGAAAGGAGCTGGGATCCACTCATTAGATCTCAATGCCCAGGCTCCATTAGGGAGGAGGCTGGAAGGAGTGGTTGGAGGCTTTCTCTAATGAGATAGGGGACTTCCTGAAAGTGAAAGGTACAAGGAATATTCAGATGTATTTTCCCTTCCTGCCGTATTTACTTGATTAACATGTCACTAAAGAACAAGAGAACATAAAAGAACAATGGAACAGGGATTTTGTTAATTTTTTTCTGAACAGTTTAATTTGCACATCATGAAGAAAAATTGATCCTTTTCTTACAGTCTGCTATTCTGTTGAGAGTGTCCTATGTAGAAAATCAATTTTCTTGTCTCAAGTTGGTTTGCCTATTTAATTAACTTAGTGGCTTAATGGAGACAAACATGATTAAAACACAGTTTGAGAAAGCTTTCAAAATTGTCGTTTATTGTATATAATAATATTTCATTAAAGATTTCCCTGTAGTAATTACGGTGTGTTTAGATTTTGTTTTCCTTGTACCAATGTTTTATTAGTTCTTGAAGATGATTAGTCCTGCAGTAATCAGAAACTAAAATATTCCTGTTATGCTTTAATATATGCAACATAATATTATCTGGGCTTAAATATTATGTCTCATATGAATCTGGTAGTTTTCTTGGTTTATTGAGAATTCTTGCATTGAACAATCATTTCATAGTTGTCAACTAATTAAATCAAAACAATGAAGAGTTTTAAAGATCAACTTTTAAGAAATCACTTTTTATATCTACATAACAATTTTTAGCTCTACCTTTTTTAGAGTAAGCAATGAAAATTCACCTATTCCTGATGAAGGTAGGGAAGAAGACTTAGACAGGAATATATGTTTGGAATCAGATTAGGCAGGCCAGAGAAAACTTAAATATTACAGAGAAAGATGACATATTGCATCTTGGACTTTATTTACTTTAAAAGTTATTTTAATCTCTTAGCATTAAAACAAAATGTATTTAAAGTAGCTTAAATTTTTAAAATTGTAAGACAGTGAGCTTATTTTTCTCATTCTAATCTAATTTTTGCTAGGTGTACTGTATCTGCATTGTCAGAGCATAAAGCCATTGCATACTATGTTTTCTCTTTTATAGCCATATTTAGTTTTAGTTCTATAGGTAAACATATATTTAGTGATCACCACCAGTCCTTACACTCTTAAAGTTTATAGTATAGCTATACTACAGTATACTTATTCATTTAACTATTGCTAGACATTTGAGTTGTGTTCAATTTTGGAATATTGTAGATAATACTACCCCAAACATTCATATATAAGCCTCTGTGTGGATATGTTTTAATTTCTCTTGGGTAAATACCTAGGAATGGGATCTTTTTGTTATATGGTAAGTGTATCCTTAATTTTATAATATACTGCCATGTGATTTTCAAGTGGGCTTTGATATTTTGCGTTCCCACCAGAAATACATGAGGATTCTAGTGCTCCACATTCTCACCAGCATTAGGTATAATCAGTCTTCTTAACTTTAACCATTCTGGTAGGTGAATAATGGTATCTCATGATTTTATTTTGCATTAATGACTAATGATGTTGAACATCTTTTCTTGTGCTCATTGGCCATTTGTATATCTTCTTTTGTAGGGTTTGTTGAAATTCTTTGGCTCATCATTTTATTGTTTATTTTGTTATTATTGAATTCTAAGAGCTCTTTTAATATTTTGGATATAAGCTTTCTGTTCATTTATATGTCTTGCAAATATTTATCTAAGTCTATGGCTTGCTTTTTCATTTTCTTAGATGTCAGTTTAATTTTAATATAGTCGATTTTATCATTTTTTCTTTTATGGCTTGTGCTTTTTGTGATCTGTCTGAGAACACTTTGTCTAACCCAATGTATCAAAGATTTTCTCTGATGTTTTCTTCTATAACTTTAATAATTTTAGCTCCTTTATTTAGATCTTTGGCTATTCAAGAGTTAGTTCAAATATCATCTCCCCTGTGATTCTTTCAGAAAGAATTCATCAAACCCTCCCTCTGTACTTTCATAACATCATGTGTAAATTTACCTCAGAACACTCAATTGTAATTATTTATTTAAATGTTCATTTCCCCCACTAGACTGTGAGCTTCAATGCATAGTGATGTCTTATTTATTTATTAGTGTCAAGTGCCTACACCATGCCTAATATATAATAGGCCTTCAATAAATATTTGTTAAATTAATGAATAAACAAATATAATTATAGAATTAATTTCTTAAATAATTTTTATGAAGCACTTTTGTGTCATTTCATTAAAATCTCACAAGAAACCCATGAGGCAGGCATTGTATTAATTCCATGTTTATAAACAATTATTGGCTCTCCAAAGTCTAATAAATTGAGATCAGACTATTTAGCTTGGTGCTGAAAGATGTCTATGATATTATCCACCCTTTACAGCTTTATTTTCTGCTATTCCCTTTCACATATCCAATGCAACAATTACACTGGGCAATTCATTGTTCTTCATCTATGCCCTTAATTTCTGCCTCTTCACACTCATTCAAGTTGTCTCTTTCACCTTGAAATTTTCTCCACTCCATTTCTGCCTAAGAATATCCTAGCCATCTCAAAAGCCACTACTTTTATGTACCCTCCCATGATCTGAACAGATAAATGACCAGGTAAATGTGAATGCTTCTTCGTCTACATAACCACAAACTTCCATCCATCCTTACCTTAAATAAAATAGTCTTTGTCCTTAGCTTCCCACCATTTTTCTTTTAATACCTACCTCCTGACTTGTGGCATATTCTCACCTATTAGCAGGTTCTCATTGCTCTCCTGTTGCCCCTCCCTCCAAATTGTCCTTTCAGCCTTATGTATCCTAAGACCGGAATTTAAGAGAACTACATTCCAACTTTGGCTTTGTTAGGTATTGGCATTAGGGCTTGGGCCCTTAATTGCCTCCTTTGCAAAGGAGATCTAGTACTGCCTGCCTTTGAAGGCTGCTCTGGAAATTAAATAATACTATGGATGGAAAAGTCATTTGTAAATTTAACATGTTATACAAATATAAAGTGTAATATTCACTATTGAAATCAACCTTTAACTTAAATACATGCATCACTCAATTCCACAGTTGAAGACAAATGTGTTTGGGACAAATGTGTTTTGGGGCACATGCATTTCTAACATCCCCTCAAAATGGCCCTTGACTCCTGAGTTTCTCTGTGACCAAGGTGAACCCTGAACTTGTTCCTCTTCTTGCTTCTTCTGTATTTGGCTTTGTGTTTAATTAGACACGTTTGAAGCCCTCTGTGTATTACCCAACATCTGTCCCTGCTTCCCCATATCAGGCTCTGTATAGCTAATGTGAAGGAGGAATGTTGACCTATTTTGCCTGATTTACTCATGGTTTTGCAGTTGTGAAAACCTGGCCCTAAGATGGCTGTCACTGTCTTTTACAAGGTCCTGGAACACACGTGACAGGAGAGGAAAGTGGAAGCCCAGAGTAAACAGTCACTTCTAATTTTCAACACCATTAAAGGATTGTGCCTCCCTAGGCAAAGCTGTGAGGTTATTGCAACTGGGATGCCCATGCTCCTCTGCTAATGGACCCTCCTCACCTTTGTTAAACCCTCCCTTCTGGACTATATCACCCTCAGTCTTCTTTGTTACATGTCCATCTGCATATCCCAGTTATCCTTTTTCAAGCCCTCTGGACTGGTATGAGACTGAGTTTGGCTCCTCAAATTAAATTTACCTTCCTAATTTTCTCTCACAGGGAAGGTTCAAATTAGTTATTTAGTGATACAAAGAGAGGCTGCAGTTAAAAGCACAGCCTTTGGAGCAAGATTTTCTGAAATCTAATTCCAGCTCTGTCATACTCCTTTTCTGAAGATTGCAAGCTATTGAACTTCTCTTGCCTCAGTTTATAAAACTATAAAATGGGCTAGTGACAGTCCCCACCTCATTCACTGTTTCATTAAATTAGTAATTAAAGGATTAAATTAATCACATAAGGTATTCAGAACAGTGCCCATTACCAAGTAAGCAGTCAATACAAGTACAGTATTTTGTGCCAATTAAAGGAATTAAAGGAATTTTCAACAGAGTCATAAAGCACATGGCTTCGGACTTTTAAATGTCTATGTTCTAGGCAGGTGCAGTAGCTCATGCCTGTAATCCTAGCACTTTGGGAAGCTGAGGTGGGAGGATCATGTGAAGCCAGGAGTTTGAGACCAGCCTGAGCAAAAGTGAGACTCTATCTCTACAAAATATAGAAAAATTAGCCAGGTGTGGTGGTGCACACCTCTAGTCCCAGCTACTGGGGAGGCTGAGGCAGGAGGATCACTTGAACCTAGGAGTTTGAGGTTGCAGTGAGCTATTATGAGACCACTGCACTCTAGCCCAGACAACAGAACGGGACTGTTTCTCAAAACAGAAGCAAAAACAAACAAACAAAAAAAGGCAATGTTTTCATCTTGTCCCTGCCACTCACTGATCATGCAATCTAAGTGTAGATAATTAATCTCTATAGGCTTGAATTTCTTCATCTATAATACTAGTACCTTCACCATATGGAGTTGTGTTAAGCATTAAATAACATAATGTGTATAAGTCATTTTTAGCATAGGGCTTGATACGTAATAAGCATGCAATTGAAGTGGCTATTTTTATTTCTTAGGTTACTGCAATTCCCCTTCCTAACTATTTAATCATGGTCTTCTGGTGCACTGTCCAACTGTCTCCACTTATTCCAGAGAGATGGCTTTAATGGTGTAAACTTATAGTCAGGTTGGAAGGCAGAGGAGCTATTTTTGCCTAGACTAGATTTGTGATACAGAGGATCAATGGAGGTATTGTACAAGGAAGACAGCAAAGTATGGGAACAGGCAAACAAATGGGCAGTTTTAATTAACCCAACAGATGAAAGCCCTTTAATTATTTTTTCAAAGCACATCTATCTCACTCTGTGGGACAACCAGCCACCTAATAATGTACCAAGGCCGGCAAGCCCCAGGTGGACTGTTGTAAAAGCTGTGGTGTGTTCTTGTTCTAGTTTTTCCTTTAGGTTAATTACAAAGAGGCAGGATAATGAATTGGGAGCTGTGGTTTGTTTGCATCTATGTTCAAAGTATTTTTCTTTGAAAAATGGCTCTGCCATTTGCACACATATTTGTGCATAGTGTCTAATTATGGGCTTAAAGAGGCAAAGGCAAAAAATAGAGTTTACTGTCACTTCTCCATATTTTTTTCTCGGCTTTCTATTGATGAATAAATAACTCCCATCCCAGAGGAAGAGACTGGGAAACAGAACCCAATAAGAATATAAAGCATGTGCAGCCATCAGGAATGGAGAAGAGAGTAATGAAGGCATCAACTTAATGCTCACTTTTACTAGTATAAGAAAAGGAAGAATGTTTTTTAGACACTTTGATTTGTAGCTTAAGAAGGTTTATGGCTCTAATCAAAGAAATATACACTTTCTACCCTGCAGTCATCTTTGGTCTATCCAAGTTGATTAATCAAACCGTGGGCAGAACAAACATGGAGTTTGCTGTTCACCTTTATTTGTCTATGCTATTAATGTAGATAAAGGAAGTATATCAATTGTTTAAAATCAATATTGCTTATTAATGCCCATATAATAAAGTTGTGCAGGCCACAGTTTCACTCATGGCATCATCCAAATTCTTATTCATGTGAAAATGAAAGCTTAAGTATTATGTTTTCAGAGATTAAACAATGAACATCATTTACAACACCCATTAAAGTGCTGTGATTAGTACTAGAGGTTTGCACTCGAAAGGTAGAAGGTAAGCAAGTAAGAAAGAATTTGCTTTTATCAAACTATAAAGCCAAAAGCCAATACTAAACTGAATTATTTTCTCCTGTTCATTCCTTCCCTTCAAATCAGCATTTAATTTGACTAGTAAGATTGTTTAAGGATAGAGCAATGCTTTAGACAATTCAGAACCACTCACTTTGGTAGGAAATAAAATTTATTACTTGTTAGAACAAGAAGCATTCCAGTTTTTTTTTAATGCATGCTAATTAAAAAGATCAGTAAAATTCATCTTCTAAAATCTTATGTCAGCAAAAGAAGTACTGTAAGTTAGTATAATAAAATAAATCATGCTGGTTTGATGCCCTGGGCTTTTTCTTTTGAGATTTTGGCTGGGGGGAATGCCATACTTCTTTACCTCACTTATACTAGCAGGTTACAAAAACCACATTTTTTTCCATAAAGAATTTCTCTATTATTTAGAAAGCTTAGGATGGTCTTTGAAGGATGGATTTTTTAAAATATCTAGATTAATCCATTAGTTTATGAAAATCCATAACTCTAAATTTCCCTATTCCTAAAAAAACTCACTCTATTTTTTTATTTGACTATCCTACTAGTCTATCTAAACTCTAATTTTCCATCAAACAAATCAAGAGATGTCAGCTGGGTGAGGAGAGGGCTTTGGAAAACAGAGCACTATTTGGAAACTATCATGGGGAAATCCTTCTGAAAAAATCTTGTCCTAAAAACTGGAAGGGCTCTGCTACTGGCCACAGAAGAAGGACAAAGGAGGTCACGAGTGTAGAGAAATCCAGCAACACTGGTGACACATCTGGGGAAGCAGAGCCCAATGGGGGTTGTCCATATCACAGTAGAGGGCCTGCAGATCTGTTCCTAGGAGCTTCAGGGAATGGAGAAGTGTATTCTTCTCACAACAGCTCCTTATTTTAGCCTCTGTTACACACACTCAGGACCCATTCTTTTATCCTCTTTCTCTTCCAAGATTCTTGGATCCACGTATTAGAGTTTATGTAATTCTGGAAATTATTTAATATTTTTAATCACCACTTTTAACCTTTCACTATTCTAACACCTTGTGCCACCTAGGCTCTATATACTTTAATAATGGTTTCTGTGACAAAGACATGTCTCAATTGCATTGATGAGCTGTCATGTCACTCTGGACCCTGGCTATATTGTTACAGGAATGGGGAAGAGCTCCGTAAGCCAAGGATGAAACGGAAGCACAAAAAGCAAAATAAAATTTCTGGTATAATTCATATTTCAGGGAAAATGATTGTTAAACCTAGTACCTGTTGAACTCATGCTCCCACTGGCAGACTTGATATTCTTTCATGCTTGCCCCAATTATATTCCCATAATTACTAGCAAAATGGTGTCAATTGGAGCTTCTTTCTGGTGAGATAATCTCATAATCTCTAATAACCTGAGCTAATCCTTGAGTATTTCTCAGGCCATTTAATTTTCTCTACCAAATCCTCATCCATTGTTCAGTCATTTAAAAAGAAAGTAGTGAGAACAAACTACGTATACTAGTTTTCTATTGCTGTGTAACATATTACCATATTTAGTGTCTTAAAGCAACACCCATGTATTAGGTCACTTCCGTAGGCTGGAAGTCTGGCATAACATAGCTGGGTGTTCTGTTTAGGGTCTCACAATGCTGAAGTCAAGGTATTAGCCAGCTATGTTTTCATCTGGAGCTTCCAAGGTTATTCCTATTATTGGCAGATTTCAGTTCTTTGTAGGTATAGGATTGAGGAACATGCTTCCTTGATTATTGTCAGCCAGAGGCTTCTCTCAGTTCATTAAGGCTGCCCACACTCTTTCTCTTGTGGCCCCCTCCATTTTCAAGCCAGAGCTGGATATCCCTTCTGCTTCCAAACTCTCTGACCTCCTTTTCTGCCATCAGCCAGAGAAATCTGCATTTAGGGTATCATATGATTAGATCTGGCCCACCTGGATAATCTCCCTGTTTTAAAGTCAACTGTACAATATAACCTGAAAGAATTATGGAAGTGATATCTCATCAGATCACAGGTTCTAGGAGAAAAGAGAGTGGAATCTTGATAGGAAAGGGCATTTTTAGAATTATGTCTACTACACCAGGTCAATAAAAATATGAAAAAGGAACCCAGATCTGTCTTTTCTTTAAGCCAAATAATTCTTAAAAGTCATTTTCTTAAAATCCATGTGGTAGAAAGTTTTTTAAAACCCTAAGCAAATTAAAATAATTACTGCTTTGTGGACATATAATAATAAGAAATCTATGTAGCCATAACTTGATGAATTCTGAAAAAAATCATGACCAAATACAAATCATTGCACATTTTTATATGAGCATTTATGGGAAGCTAACATCTTGATGGTATCAACTGATAAAGGATGAGATTCCCTTCTGAATCTAATAAGTCAGCAGAAGAAGGACAGGCAGTCAGCACTGTTCTCTGTCCTTTGCACCCAATGGCCAAAGAGCTGGGTGACTGAATGATCATACCTAGTTGTGCCTTGAAACGCCTCTTTCCTGAAAAATTATTTCTGACATGCCACTGGCACATGTAAAAGGGTAGAGAAGAAGACTTATTTCTTCCAGTATTGGGAAGAGCAGATTCTCATTAGCAGAAGAGCTGCCAGGCACCCAGCCCAGGCAGATGGACTTAATGAGAGAAAAATCCCATGGCCCCCTGTAAGTTACTGGCAGAGAAGTGGTTCTCTTACTTAGGCAATTTCTTCTCCTGCCACATTTGACTTGCTTCCTCTGGCCACTTGGATGCCCTTGAATATATAACCTTTTTAGGAGTGTACTATAGATTTTATACTCAAGTTTCTATTTTATTAAAGTGCTCCTGTGTCTTGGGCTGCCTAGAAGGGGAACTGTTCTTTTTCTTCTAATTCTTTTAGTTCCTACCCAGAGCCACACTGAACAATTTGCCAGTCATGAATATGTATAATTTGGCCTGGGCCTTCCTAACTCATACACCAATGGAGCCATTAGGCATATGCTGGGTCCTCAAAGCCAAATAGACCAGAAAGAACATTTACAATAGGCTTCAGTGATCATTTCAGCGGTCATTTCATGTAGCCAGTCCTGGAGATTCCAGACCCAGTCTCCCAGTTTATGTTTAAGTAGTCCAGATCGACATGTGAATGTTTCCCCAATTTGTTGGATAATGTTCTAACCTTTTCTTGATTGAACAGACACAATGAGGGCCTAATACAGCATACCAAGAATGTTATCAATAGCCCATACTTATCAAGGGCTTTCCATGTACTAGGCATCACTCTAAGAACTTTATATAGGTCAAGTCCAGTGGTCTCCACAACGCTATGAGGCAAGTCATGTCATGATTCCCATTTTAGCAGATAAGGCATCAGAGATATGTAAATAAACTAAGCTCATATGGCGTGAACCCAGACATCTTGTTTGAACCACTAAACTTCTGATAATATATGCAGGACAGAAATCCCACAATATAGAATTCTGCTCTTGGAAAAATAGTCTTTTTTATACCACTGTTTTGAAAACACCACGGAGAACTGAAAAGGCAAAAATTATTACCCATGACAAACCTCATTAGACTGATTTACTAAAATCATGTAGAACTCAGCATAGAGTATTCGGGTAATAGAGTTCAAATCAAGAGCTATGCTTGTTTAGTAAAATAATGACAAAAACTTGGAACAAACACAAAAGAAGATAACTAAATGGCTACTAAGTATATGAAAAGGTGCTTGCTTGGTATTATTAGTCATCTGGGACATGCAAGTTAAAATCACAATGAGCTACCACTAAACATCTGATTGTTAAAATGAAAAAATAACCTGACAATAATGAGTGTTGGCACAGATGTTAAGCAATTATATTGCTGGGGGAGTGTAAATTATTTTAAGCACTTGGGAAAACTATCAATATGCACTGGAGCCAAGCATAGTCGTACCCTATACTCCAGCAATTCCACTCATAGATATATTCTCAACATAAATGAGTGCATATGTCCATCAAAAGTATATACCAAATTTTCATAGCAGATTTAATACATAATAGCTTAAAATTTGGAAGTGATGCCCAACAACAGGAGAATGGACAACAAAAGGGAACAAATTACAGCTACACAACCAACATGGATACACCCTACGTTAGGCTTTGTGAGAAAGCCAGTTATAAAAGAATACATACTGTAAAATTCCATTTATATGAAGTTCAAGAAGAGGCAAAACTAATCAATAGTTAAATAAGTCAGAACAGAAGTTACCTCTGAGATACTAGAAATACTCTATATCTTGATCTGAAATGTATACGTATGTAAAAATTCATGTGTTGTACACTTATCATTAGGGCATTTCATGCATTTTAATGTACATAATTTTTACTCTGATAGGAAGGAAAAAAAGATATGTCTGAGAAATGTTTTACTTGTGATAGAACAGGACACTTTAGCTCTTTTCATTTCTTTTCATTTGCATGATACTCCTTTCCTCATGGTGCAAGCGATATATTTGTTGAGCGATTACTTTTCTTGTGATGAGTTCACCACATAATTTTAGGCATCTTCCAAACAAACATGGAGAGGCATTGCACATTTCCTTCCTTAAAAATGCCTGCTATATATTGCCTATCTCTTGGCAAAGCACTGGGAAGTTTTAAGACATGGGTTTTTTTTTTTGTTTGTTTGTTTGTTTTTTGCAATGCCACAAACACAAATCTTTAAGAAAAACAGACATTAAAAATTGTATCTATTTAAAACGTGTATCCACATGCTGTGGTTGGGTTGGGTGTTACTATATCATGGCAATGTAAAGAAGGAGGGACCATGCAGTGGCATAGAAAGAGAGTTGCAAAATATTCTTCCTATTAGGAATACTGATTGGATCACCAAATATATGAAACTCACATATGAAATATACTTGTTCTATACATCATTTAAAAACTGTTCTTTACTATGAATATTTTGACATTTGCCATAACAGTTCTTTATAATCATTAAAAATATACTGCCAAGTGATACAAGTTTTTTAAAAAAAACTGTATGAAAACATTCTAAACAAAGATAAAAAGAGCAAATAAAGCAAATAAATAAACAGGGATTTATTTAAATAGGATTAAACTTTCCTCGGGTTTAAACCAATTTCAGTCCATTTTGATAGGGTCTGCAGTAAGAATTTGGAATCTTACAAAGGCAACACAAGTCTTAGAATTGCTAATGATGGCCAGCATTCGAGGAATAGAAAGCAGAAGGACACAGGGGCCCAAAAATGAAGAGCTGGCTTTGACAGTTGTCCCTGGGGTTTCTATACCGACAATGAAATAGGGAAGCATTGTCACTGAATAGAAAGAAACAAATAATTGCAGTACAGGAGGGATTTTTTTTCTGAGTGTTAAGTCGCTTAACTACTTAAATGTTGATATTCTTGCCTCTGATGTGGGATTTCCTTCAATGGTAAATTCTTAATCTTCCTCTAGTTATTCATTCAACAAATATATATTGAGCACCTGCTTCAAACCAAGATCTGTGCTGTTCTGAGTATGCAACGGGTCTCTGTCCTCATGGGGTGTATGTTCGTTCTACAGTGTCACATTTCTTAGCATCAAGATGTAGTTCCGGCCGGGCACGGTGGCTCACGCCTGTAATCCTAGCACTCTGGGAGGCCGAGGCGGGTGGATCGCTCGAGGTCAGGAGTTCGAGACTAGCCTGAGCAAGAGTGAGACCCCGTCTCTACTAAAAATAGAAAGAAATTATATGGACAACTAAAATATATATATACAAAAAATTAGCCGGGCATGGTGGCACATGTCTGTAGTCCCAGCCACTCGGGAGGCTGAGGCAGTAGGATCGCTTAAGCCCAGGAGTTTGAGGTTGCTGTGAGCTAGGCTGACGCCACGGCACTCACTCTAGCCCGGGCAACAGAGTGAGACTCTGTCTCAAAAAAAAAAAAAAAAAAGATGTAGTTCCCACTAAGAGTCCCCTGGGAAGGAAAGTTTGGGTGACTCCCTGAGGAAGATTGGCAGGAGTTTGAAGGAAGAGAGAAAAAGGGAATTATCTTTTATGGAATACACCATGTAAAGATTTAGTTATGGAAAATATCACACAAGACCCCAGAGCAGGCTTAAGAAGTAGATATTACAATAACTGGTTTGGCCAAGGGCAGTTATAGCCAACAAGGGATCCAAGGAAGTCTGAACCCTGGATGTTTTATCCACTGCAGAAGACTACCTCACCAAGAGTTTTAGCATCTATTTATTCATTCTACAAATGTTTATTGAGTGCCTACTTTGTGAAAGGTATTATTCTATGCACATTATGGTATTCTAATTATATATGGAACATATATTTTAAATTCCATTTATTCTGTTAGATGTTTGAATATTAATATTAGTAAATTTTATTAAATTAGTTAAAACAGAAATGGACTATAACACAGGGGGCTTAGACATTTCTGAGAATCCATATTTCCACCAAACTTTGTGAGTAGAATGAATAAATATTATACATATCACTTGTATGCTGCTAATTATCAAATGCATACAGGTGTTGGTGTGAATATATCTGAATTCATAATAGCTTTTTGTGTTTGCAATTATATTTTCAATAAGTTGGTACTAAACATAAAATTACTTTTATCTGGGAGAAATGGCACATTTTGATATTAAAAAGAAGGTCTTCAAACTCAAAAGGAATAGAAATCACTGGTTTATGGTAGGATAAAAATAATATTTCATTATTACTATTAGACACAAAAAGAACAAAATAAAATTCCTTAGCAGTAATTGGCTACTTATTTATTTAAATGAGATATATTTTGGAATTTGGCCTTCAGATAAATAATAAAGGAAGAACAAATAGTTGCAGAGGCAGGGAAAAATACCATGAAAATAGGTTTCCCCAAGAAATGGCAAAAGTTAGAATTATAGGTTTTGATGCTATATTGTCCAGTTCCCTCTATAGCCTACTCTACTCCATCTTCCCACCATGACCCTCCCCAAGGATCCTTGGCAGAATCTTTCTTTTCATAGTCATCAAAGAAACCACATATTAAGTCACCTTGTTGCCCTTTTATCTCCATGCTAAAAATGCCAATTCAGTAACCCCCTTCCATTTGAGATACAGGGTGGCAGAGTTCAAGGACACTGGACTAGTGGTTAGGAGACCTGGTACTGGGACCCTACCCTGTCTCTAGTAAAACCTTCTGTAGGTACCCCTCTCTTATTCATAAAAGGTGATGATAGTATTTTTCCTGTTTATGTCCAAGACTTGTTTTGATGGTTAAAAAAAATAAAGAACATAAAAGAGATTTGAAGCCTGGAAACATTATGTAAAAATAAGGTATCAGTAGTAGTAGAGTTAGCCTATCACCCCAAAACTAGCACAAATATTTGTGTATTTTTCTGCCAATATTTTAAAGTTTTTTCCTTTGTTTTCTTGTATGGGTTTTTATTTTGTCCTTCTTGTTTTCAGAGCTACATAGAAATTGACATTTATATACTTCAAAATGTGTGCTGTTATAAATATAGCTCTTATATGAAACTCATGGGTGCAATATGCACTATAATTCAGAGTTCTTTAGATTTTACTAAGGTAATACTGTAACATATATAATTTATTACATACCACTTACTCCTAGTAGGGCTTGGGAAAGACCCTGTAATCAAATACATTAATATTTCTTTGGAAAACGATATGAATATCCACACTACATGGGGTATGTAGAGCCTATAATTAGCCTCCCATCAGTTCAGAACAGGTTTTGCTGCCAAATGAGCTATGGGAAACCTCTTGGTTTTCAGAGCTTTGGAAGTTTCAGAAGTGTGGATATGGGATTTTGGACCTGTACATTTTCAGAAGTGCTAAATATGTACGTTTCATACTAAGCCTGCTTTTTCCTTCTCAGTCTTACATAATTTATCATCATTCCTATACTTTTATTTGGTAGGACCTATCCTGCTCTCCCCACCACTCTCCATCCTGGGAGAAGCTCCTTGTCTTCCTCATTCCACCTCCCCCCATAGTTCCTCACCATTCACAGGGTAGAAGCATGGGAAGCCAGGTACATACATGTAACTCTACTCCCTTGATGGCAATTGATTTGTTCAGGCTGAAGAGGACCTAAGCTAGGAAAATCAGACTCCCTTCCCTGACCCTGCCCCCATCACAAATGAGGGAAACAAGAGGTGGACTCCTGTCCCAAAGTGTATGATCCTTTCCACTGAGAATTTGGAATTGGGCCAAAAAGAAAGAGACAGTAGCTCCTGTCCAGGTGCCTGGAATTGTACAACAAGAACATCCCCGGCACTGTCCACAGGTAGGCTTTCTGCTTTGTGTGGATAAAGGACAAGGAAGAGTGAGAGAAAGAATAGAACAAATTAGGTCACTTATTCAGAGACAGAGAATAAGTGTTGCTGTTGTTCAAGGATTCCATCAAGGATACCACATTACATTTAGTCATCATCTCTCTTTAGGCTCCCTTTGGCTGTGACAGTTTATGAGTCTTTCCTTAATTTTTATCAACTTGATATTTTGAGGAGTACTGGTCAGGTATTTTGTATAATGCCCCTTAATTGGGAATTGTGTGATGTTTTTTTCATGATTTGACTGCGGTTATAGGTTTTTAGAAGGAAGACCACAGAGATAGTGTCCTTCTCATTACATCATATCGAGGGTATGTACTATTAAACTATATACTATAACATGACTTATTATTGATGTTGACCTTGATCACATGGCTGAGGTAGTGTTTGTCATGTTTCTCTACTGTAACGTAACTCTTTTTTCCACTTTTCATACTGTACTATTTGGAAGGAATTCATTATGAGAAGCCCACATATAAGTAATGGGGAGTTGGAATTGACCTCCTTGAGGGCAGAATATCTACATGAATTGTTTGAAATTCTCCTGCATGGGAGATTTGTTTATTCTACCTCAATTATTTTTATGCAATCATTTATTTATATCATCATGGGCTTATGGATATTTATTTTACAATATGAGTTGTAATCCAATACTACTTTATTTTGCTGCTTAAATATTTCCAGCTTTGGTCACTGGGAACTGATTCAGTTGGCTTCTGTGTCCCTTTGACATACCTCTCTCATGTTTGGGTTTTTTTCACCCAATCTCAGTTGGGCCAGGAAAGATCAGGAGCAGTGATTCTATTTGGGCACAAGGGAAAATATCTCTTTGCTCTCGATTCAAACTGCAATGTTTGGTCCCCATGATTTGGGGATGGGAGACACATACAATACTCAAAACTTCCTAGGAGTTGTTTCCAACAGAGATAACATGAGACACGCATCTCACACGATTTAATTAAATTCACATAAAGAACAAATTAATATTTCTCTGGAGACCCTTAAAGATCATGACAAAAATTACCTTAATTTTTCATATTTGGAAGCCTACATTATATCCTTATTAAACAATTCATTTTCTCCTGAATAGTGACATAGTCTTTGTACCTCATATTTCCCTTAACTTATTTGCTTATTTGGTGACATTTACTAACAAAAGAACATTCCCACTCATAAGCTACCACCTACGTAGTCTTACAGACACACAAGTGTTATATAAACAGATCCTGCTGATGGATGGTGTCACTATTTGCTCCTAGAAAATCTTTTTTTTTTTTTTTTTTTTTTTTTTTTGTTGAGACAGAGTCTCACTTTGTTGCCCAGGCTAGAGTGAGTGCCGTGGCGTCAGCTTAGCTCACAGCAACCTCAGACTCCTCGGCTTAAGCGATCCTACTGCCTCAGCCTCCCGAGTAGCTGGGACTACAGGCATGTGCCACCATGCCCGGCTAATTTTTTCTATATAGATTTTTAGTTGACCATATAATGTCTTTCTATTTTTAGTAGAGACGGGGTCTCGCTCAGGCTGGTCTCGAACTCCTGACCTTGAGCAATCCACCCGCCTCGGCCTCCCAGAGTGCTAGGATTACAGGCGTGAGCCACCGCGCCCGGCCTAGAAAATCTTTATTAAAGGATTCTGGGCCTCTTCTTTTCTCAGCCACATGTGTATAGTCAGATTCCATTTTTGCTGTCTATCTTCATTTTCTCAGTGGACATGACAGAGCCAATTTATAATTCTGCAGTTATTTGCTCTCATTGCAATTCAGAAGGTTCATCTAAATGCTAACTGCTTGGTGTTTTTCGTTAGAGAACTTCTTAGAAACTATGTCTTTGTGAAACACTACACACTTTATAAAATGATTTCTATGGAGTTACTAGTGATTCCAGGAGGATTTGAAAATCCTCATCAGCTTTCCTGTCTTCTCAGGTTAAACTTGCCATAGACAGTTTTGTCTGCTGCTACATAATTAATAGAATGCATAAGCTTTTAACTCATTTCCTAAGCTTTAGTATTCATTTTAATATTATACTGATTTGATTTTAACCCATTTAAATTATTTATTCCAAATTCCTTATAAAATGTATTTAAACACAAAGATTAATTCACTCAATTAACCTTTTGATTAAAAAATAAAACTCCAGTACTTATCTATATGGATTTTCTCCTTGAAATAGAGTGTGGAGAATTTCAACTTAGAAGCTGTATTTCGAGTGGCTACTGATTATGGTCAAAACTACATGATGGTGGAATTAAAGGAATTAACCCATGTACAGTTGCACAATCTCTTATCAAAACCCATGTTGAGAAATAAAGGTACTAATGTTGTAGGGAGTGAGCATTTTCATTCCTTATCAGTGGGCTAGTCTTTAAACCATTTCTTCAGGGCTGCAGTGACTATTTGACAAGCCCAAATGGTTTGGGCCAAAGTAGATGGTTTCATTTATTAACCCTGCAAATATTATTGCTCTACTGCTGGGTTCCATTTCTGTGCTAGAAAACAGCGGGGATTTAAAGATGAATGGTATATAGTCACTGCCCTAAGGGTGAGGATTGTCTAGTAGAGGAACAAAGAGAAGTGCAAAAATAACCATAATAAAAGGCAGAATAGGATAAAGGACCAAAGAGAGGAGCTTAACAGGTCTACAGGAGGAAAACATTATTTATGTCTGGGTTGATCCAAAGGCCTTACACTTCCTTATTTTTCTACCTCACTTCTGAGTATAATCAACATTTCACCTAAACAGAACTACTTACTTCTTCCACAAAATATTCAGTGCTTACTCAACTCTCTTATTTATTTAAGGTTTTCCACTGTCATTCCTGCTTATTGTAATTCTCCCTCATCTTAATATATCAACTCAAATATTGCTGCCCCCATTAAATCATTCATTGTTTTTACAAACCAATTATTAAGATATGAATCTCCCTTCTTTGACACACCATAACATTTGCTTCTGATCAACTTTGTGGCATATATATTGTTCTATACTTGTACTTCTCTGCTTCTTTTTATTAGATCAGGGTTTTATTGGAACACAGTCATGTTCATTTGTTTACAATTGTCTATGGTTGCCTTTGTGCAACAACTGCAGAGTTGAGTAGTTGTGACAGAAACCTTATGGCTTGCAAGCCTGAAATATTTACTATCTGGCCCTTTGCACATGATGTTTGCTGACTCTTGTACTAGATCATAAATTCCTCATGGGGAAGAAACTGTCTTACTATCTTTTTGACCTACTTAAAGCCTAACATAGTAGGTGCAACTTGAATATTTATTGAATTGAATTATGATTTAGTGACAGTATCCATGAGGACCCATGAGGACAAGTGTGAACCACTGAGAAAAATTGACATGTGAAGAGGAGTTGCTGGATGGGACATAAGGTCCCCTTCTGCCAAAGCAGTCCACAGTGTGTTATAAAAAAAAGAGTAGGCCGGGCGCGGTGGCTCACGCCTGTAATCCTAGCACTCTGGGAGGCCGAGGTGGGCAGATCGTTTGAGCTCAGGAGTTCGAGATCAGCCTGAGCAAGAGCGAGACCCCATCTCTACTAAAAAATAGAAAGAAATTATATGGACAGCTAAAAATATATAGAGAAAAAATTAGCCGGGCATGGTGCATGCCTATAGTCCCAGCTACTCGGGAGGCTGAGACAGGAGGATCGCTCGAGCTCAGGAGTTTGAGGTTGCTGTGAGCTAGGCTGATGCCACGGCACTCACTCTAGCCTGGGCAACAGAGTGAGACTCTGTCTCAAAAAAAAAAAAAAAAGAGTAAAGAATAATAAGCAATTATAAGCCTACATATGTTAGAATATATCACTTTGAAACAAATCTTTTGATGAAACATTTTGTAGAGCAAAACTGATTTCTTCATTAGGATATTAATATTCATGCCCATACATAGCAAATATTAATTTATTTACAATAAATTGTTCTCAGTCTTAGAGTTCAAAGACTATGTATTTAATAAATGCAGTCTACATTGATTAGAAAACTGTACTCTTGGCATTTGCAAGCTAATGCTAGTTGTGATAATTATTTCAATTATCTAAATTGTCACATTCAAATTGTTTTGACAGTCCATGCCAAATTTTAAAAATAAATCAAGAATTTAAAACCATGGCAGTGACTTCTACTTAAGGTCAAGATGGAGTAACAGAGACCAGATTTACCCTCCATCCTGAATGAACTAAGAAATCTGGATGAAATATATTTTAAAAATGGTTTTCAAGGCATTAGACATCAGGCAAAAAAGAGCAGTGATCTCTGAATGGTGTGAAGCAAATGAGGTTAGTCATGCTATTGCTCCAGTTTACTGTCTTTCGAGAGTTTCCAGGTCATGTACAGGGAGAAGGAATATTAGCAGAACCTCAAAAGAACTCCGAGAATTGAAGAGATGGATCTGAGGGTGTGGGAAGTCCACAGAAGCTAGAGTTCACAGGGAAGGGTACCAAAATGAATAGAATTGCACAGAAAGAGTACTTCAGAGGTCTGCAGAGGGTTCCTCCGGAGCATTCAGCAAGTACTGATGAGTGCATGCATATAAGAAGAATAACTGAGGCCAGGGGAAGAACAACTAAAAAGAATTAGAGGAAACAAAACAGTGGTGAGAACAGTGCTTGTTCCCATAAGCCAGAGTAGAACACCTGATCCTTCATGAGGCATTAAATAGAGTACTCAAAAAGGTCTTGTCGACTTAATAAATCTTAAGAGTGATACAAGGATCAAACTATTTCCAAGTAACTTAACTGTGTCCCTGAACATCTCAATAATTTTTATAGAAATTTTTAAAAATCTAGCATCCAACAAGGTAAAAACTACAATGGCTGGAACATAATAAAAATTACCAAACATACAAAAAAGCAATAAATTAAGACACATAATTAGGAGGAAAAAAATCAATTGAAGCTAACCCAGAATTGGCACAGATGTTAGAATTAGCAGATAAGGACATTAAAAATGTAGAGAAAAGACTGAATGGATTAACAAGAGGCATGGAAGACATAAAAAAAGAGGCATGGAAGGCATAAAAAAGGGCCCAAATCAGACTTCTAGAGACAAAAATTATGTCTAGATGAAAAATATACTGGACTGGAATTAATAATAGCAAATTAGATATTGAAGAAAAAAAGATTAATGAATTTGAAAATAAGACAGCAGAAACTAAAATGAAACAGTGCTGATTTGAACGTTTTTGACTTCTCCAAAATTTATGTTGAAATTTAATCCCCAATGCATTAATATTGGGAGGTGATTGAGTCATGAGGGCTCCACCCTCATGAATGGGATTAGGTGCCTTTATAAAGAGCTTGACACAGAGAGTTTAATTCCTTTTGCTCTTCCACCTTCTGCTATGTGAGGACACAGTGTTCCTCCCCTCTAGAGGATGCACCATTCAAGGCACCATCTTAGAAGCAAAGACAGGACCCTCACCAGACAATGAGCCTGGTAACACCTTGACCTTGAACTTTTCACCCTCCAGAATTGTGGGAAATAAATTTCTGTTCTTTATTAATTACCCAGTCTATGGTATTTTGTTATAGCAGCACAAATGGACTAGGGAAGAGAAAAAAAGATCAAAAAGAGAACAGAGGCTTAGTGAGCTGTGGAACAATGTCAAGTGGTCTAATACATGTGCAATTTAAGTCTCTGAGGGGGGTGGAGGGAGGTAAACCCACAACTAATGGAAGCAGAATGCACTGTATGGGGGAGGGACACGCTTGTAGCCCTGGCTTGGGCAGGGCAAACGCATTCCATGTAACCAAAATGTTTGTACCTCCATAATGTCCTTAATAAATAAAAAAAAAAAAACAATTTAAGTCTCTGAGGGAGAGGATACAGAGTGGGGTACAGAAAAACTATTTGAAAACTAATGTATAAAATTTTTCCAAATTTGATAAAAACTATAAATTCACAAATCTAAGAAGTTTGATGAACTTCAAGCACAAGAAACACTAAGAAAACTACACTGAGGGACATAATCAAATGGTTCAAAACTAGATAAAAAGAAAATAGTTAAAATGACACGGTGTTACATAGGAAGAATGGACAGATTTTTGTTGTTGTTGTTAGCATTGAAAGTAAAAGAATTTTATTTCTTATATTTGGGTAGTCTTTGCTCATCTACCACCACCTCTTCTAAACCTTTGCAATAATTTTGTGATATTGGTAGGAAGGAATTATCAGCTTTTATTTTTATTTTTTAGATAAGGAAGTCATATCCAAAGATATTAAAGGATTTATCAATGTCACATGGCTGCTAAAGAGCTAGGATATGTATCCATATGTTCCAGCTCCAAGTCCAAGTTTTTTTCTTTCTTAAAAAATATTGTGCCACACTGTACCCTCTAATACAAAATTAATTTTAAAGAAAAAGTCATATAGGATTGCAGAAGTAGTAGTAGTAGTAGTAGAAGTAGTAGTTAAGAGGTGAGAAATTATTTGAAAGAGTTTGGGAAGGCTTCAGTGAAGAAAGAGAATTTAGCAGGACCTTGAAAGATGAGCAGGATTTATCTGGTCAGAGAAAGGGGATGGGAAATCCAAGAAGAGGATGGAAGGCAGAAAAGCACAAGTTATGTTCAAAGAAAAATGATTAGATCAGTGTCCTTAGGCGATTTGAAATCTGGCTTGTTCCAATCCAATTGAATGAGGTGTCTAAACTTCCCAGGTGTGGGAATCAGTGTTTAGGGTAGAAGGACCAAAGCACTTCCTTCTTTTGCTTCATGCTCTTGCACAAAATCCAGCATGCAGAATCAGAGAGACAATGACTGCAGATATCTAACTGGTGGGACTTAAAGGTAGGAGTTTCTAGGCCGGGTTGTGTTTCATGGACTACCACATTTACTTTCTACAGGGATTGTATTGCTTATTTTGGATTGTTGGGAGTAGCTTCTCTCACCGTAAGGAAATGTGGGTAGATGTGGTGTGCAGGAATACAGAAAAACAGTGGACTTCAGAAAGCAGTGGAGATTAAGATTAGTTAAGTATGAGCTTGAGGTTATATACGTGATTTTGAGAGGTGCACAGGCGCTGAAGATTTGGATTGGTTTAGAACTAGAAGGAAATGGTGTTTGATTGGTTATTAAAAGTTAAAAAGGCCCAGGCCCTACCTGGGCGGGGGTCTGCCAGCCGCATAATTAGGACCTGAAAAACTACTGGGCGGGCCCGCCCGCCTTTGTGACGTGGCCCAATCAGCGTCAGCGTCAGCGTCAGCTGTAGTTCACTCCTTGGTGACACCCAAAGCAGGGAGCCGGGCCATGGCTGAGGCGGCTGAGACCAGCGGTGAAACCCAAGACAATGAAGTTAAAACGCAGAAGCCCATGGAAAACGCCCCCGAGAGACCAGTGAGGCGCAATCCGTGCTCCGTGCTCAAAGTGTCCCTGCTCTTGCTACGGGCCATTGGTGCGCACAAAGGGCTGACTCTGGCGTCTCTCAAGAAGGAGCTTGGAAACGCTGGCTATGAAATGTGCAGGAACAGTGGCCGTCACTGGGGCGATACCCCCAGGCCTGAGGTGAAGGGCACCCTGCTTCGGGTCAGCGGCAGCGATGCCGCTGGCTGCTTCAAGGTGTGGAAGATTCCAAAGCCGAAAACAAAGTTGGGACGCCCGAGGGTGGGGAAGGGTGTCCGCTCTCCAAGAAGGATCCCACCAGGGCGCCGGAGCCCACGGAAGCACCACGTGCGACGCAGGAAAGCCGAGAAGGCCAGAGACACATGGAGTGGGAAGGCGAGAGTAAACGCCAGGGTGAGGAGGGTGAGGCCAAGAGCCAAGAACCAGGTGCCTGTTGGAGCCGAGGGGGGAGCGAGGACCAAGGTGGTGGACGACAGGAGAGGACGGACCACGAAAGAAGACTCCAAACCTAAGTCAGGAGAGGAGAAGAGACCAAGCTCAAAGCCCAGGGAGGAGAAGCATGATGCCAAGAAGCCAGTAAAACAGACCATCCAGAAGCCAACCCCGCATAAAACCGACGAGAGTTCTAGTGTTAAGGGGAAAACTCGCACAAAAGCTTCCACTAAATCTGAAGGTTCTCGAAATGCAGTTGGGAATTCATAGGGTGGGAACAGTGTCTCGAGATTCCTCCAGGCACAGATGCCTTTCCCCCATAGGCTCCAACAAGAGCAGCTCTGACACTCTGAAAATAAACTAAACTATGTACAGAGCTTTTCCACCACAAACTGTGTCAGTTGCCTCTTTGCTACACCTGGAAGGGAAGGGGCTGTGGGTGTTAAGGTGAGATGTGTAACAGGAGCATGTGGGGTGAAGAGAGAAAAAGGAGCTGAGATTCTGCTCCTGCTACAGGACCCAGAGAAAGGTCTTTTGTTTTATTTTTTTTGCTTCATTTCTTTTTTTTTTTTCTTTTTTATTTCAGAGTTTTACAGGGGTACACACATTTTGGTTACATAATTTCCTTTTGTACAGTTTGGGTCAAAGTTATAAGTGTGCCCTTCACCCAGTTTGTGTGCATTGTACCCATTGGGTGTGAATTTACCCATCCCCTCCTACCCCCTCCCACTTACATGACTTCCCTTGAGTTTTACTTACATATGTGCACATAAGTGTTGATAAATTAGTTCCAATTTAATGGTGTCTGTTTTTCCATTCTTGTGATATTTCACACTTCACTTAGAAGAATGGTCACCAGCACCATCCAGGATAATACAAGAGGTATTAGTTCACCATTTTTTATGGCCGAGTAGTACTCCATGGTATACATATACCACATTTTATTAATCCACTCATAGACTGATGGGCACTTGGATTGTTTGCACATCTTTGCAATTGTGAATTGTGCTGCTATAAACATTTGAGTGCAAGTGTCTTTTTTATAGCATGTCTTTTTTTCCTTTGGGTAAATACCCAGTAGTGGGATTGCTGGATCAGATGGTAGGTCTACCTTTAGTTCTTTGAGATACCTCCATACTACTGAGCACCCCTCAGTCTGCTGCAGGACCCCAAAAGGAAAGGTCTGAGGCCTACTCTGTGTGAAAGGCTCCCTGTGATGGCTCAATTGTCTCTCTCAGCAGCCATGGGTGGGGAAAGGGAAGAGGAGAAAAAGAGTCTGAGTGGAGGAAAGCCAGCACTCTGGTATTCTCCGACACTCTCTCCCGGAGGCAGTCCACCCAGAATGACCGGGCTCTGAAGTCACATGGATCACCTGAGACCCACTGGACCCCTTGGCTCCTACAGTCTGGGCAGGAGTTGGGAAATGTCTGTGTGGGGATGAGCGAGATGAAACCTGAGGAGTTGAAACTCCCTGAGGAGGACAAAGGTGCACAGTGGGTAGAGAAGCAATATGGCACCTGCCATGCAGGCTCAGGTCTGTGGGGTAGGAGGCCCCGCAGGGGTGCTAGAAGCCTGGTACCCTGTCTGTAAGAAGCTCCCAGCTCACTGTTTACAGCAGTCTCTGAGCTTGTGTGGGTAGAAGGTCTCTCCAGCAGCTCAGAGGCCCACCAACTGTCCAAGAAGTGAGGGAGGGAGAAACTAACTGCTCCACCTACCTTCTCTCTGGTCCCCAAGCCTCTCGGGGCTTAATCCCTGCCGATTATTTCCTCTTTCCAGTTCTGCTCTGCAACCTCTTCCCGTGGAGTCTCCTTGAGGGTCTGGCACCCTTCTTTCAGACCCTCTTTCAATCTATGTCTGTCTGTCTGTTTTTTCTCTTTCATCTAAAACCTCTCCTTACTGAGAAGCTCTGGCTGGTGGTGTCTGGTGCACCATCTTCTCCCCACCCCTTCTGTATAGTTCTTTTATTCTTGATTTCATTTAGTTCTGCTCTGATCTTGGTTATTTCTTCTGCTGGGTTTAGGATTGGTTTGCTCTTCTGTTTCCAGTTCCTTGAAAAAATTCATTAGATTGTGGATTTGTGATCTTTCAACAGCAGATTTTTTTTCATTGAAAATAGTATAAATGTGAAGACAATGGAGAAACATCTTTAAAGTACTGATTGGAAAAAAATGTCAATCTAGTGTTTAATAACCAGTAAAAATATCTTTCCAAAACAAATGTGAAATAAAAGGCTTTTCAGGCATACAAAAGCTGAAATAACTCATCACTAGCAGACTTATAAGAAATGTTAAAAGAAGCCCCATGGGCTAAATAAATATCAGATGGAATTATGTATCTACCCAAGGAATGAAGTATATTGGAAATGGTGAATATACACAGGTGAATATACAAGATATTTTTCAAATTATTAGAATAATTTAAAAGATATCTGTTTAGACAAAAATAATAACAATGAATTTGGGGGGTTATGATATATACAAATAAAGTATATGACAACAATTGCACAAAAGCTGGGGGAGAAGAAATGGAAGTTTGCTTTGTAGGCCTCATACTATGTGAGAGGGGATATAATATTAGTTGAAAGTAGACTGTGATAAGTTAAAGATATATACTATAAGCCCTAAATTGATCACAAAAATAACACAAAAAGTTATGGATAATAAGCCAACAAAGGAGAATAATAAAAGTATACAAAAGAAGGTAGGAAAAGAGGGAAAAGTTTACAAAGAACAGATAGGACAAATAAAAGACAAATATAAAAAATGGTAGATTTAAACCCAACCACATCAATAATCACACTAAATGTAAACAGTAAACATCTCAATTAAAAAACCCCTGTGTGGGGTTTTCTGCCAAGGGCTTATAGTCATAAACCTACAAGTTGGTGATGTCACAAAGGTGGAGCTATAGCTACTGTTTCCTGTGGATGTGAACCATAGACAATAAACACTCCCTCTGCTTCTCTGGTTCGTATGAGTACTACCCAATCCACTGCCTTCCAACAGTAGCCCTGAATAGGGATATATGCTTCAGTACTCAGTGACACTACTCTTTAATATGTAAGCTATAAATCAGTGCTTCTTGTGCTCCTAGTGCTTTGTAGAGGAGGCTTTCCATTGTTTCTCACAGCCTTGCTTCCCTAGTACTCATGTCTGAGTTACACCAAGTAACTCACTTAAATCACCTATTCCTTCCAACCCTGAGATATTGTCCTTAAGTCAACCCTATGGGTCCTCCTTTTTTCTTCCCTTAGGATGTGTTTTCCTTCAGTAGTTCACTTTGGCTTTATTTCTGTCTCCACCCGTTCCTTACATATAATGAATTACTATGTCCCATTAATTTTACCTTCAAAATTTATCACAAATCCATCCATTTCACTTCATTCCCACAGCCAATACCTTATTCAAGCTGCCTCTCCCTTGTTATTGTTGTAGTTCCGAAAATAGTCTCCCTACATCTTCCCTATCCCCTCTCAAATCTTCCTTTACAAAATGGTCAGCATGGTCTTTTCAAATAAATAAATTGGATTATGTTATGTCCCTATGATGAGAAAACTCAAATTTCCTATGGAGGCTTACAAGGTCCTGTGTGACCTAGGTGCCTTTGTGTTTGCCACTTCCCCTTTTGTCCTCTACATTCCAGCCACATTGTCTTTCTTTCTAATTCCCTGAACTTTACTGGCTCATCATTCCAACGTCAAATCCTCCAGACCAGTTTCCTTTTCTGGGAGCATGCTCTGCCACCTTTACCTAAGTGCCTCTTACTCATCCTTCAAGTCCCATTCAGACTCCAGTTCCTTGGGAAAACTGGACAAGCACAAATTTCCTTATTACATGCTCCCATGGCACCCAGAGTTGCTTCTTAATAAGCATTATCTGTTAATTCACGCTTAAATATTTGTGTCTCCAGTGGGATATGAACTCTTTGAGGGCTATTTTACTCACTTCTGTATGCCCAGTGCCAAGCACCATGCCTGGCTCTAGAAGAAGTTTAGTATAGTAGTTCATTAGTCTAAGATGCCAGCGACTGTAAGATGCACCATTATTTTATATACCACTAAGAAATACACCTTTAATTAAATTCTAATTTGAAGATGCAACCCAATCTCAGAGATGTGGAAATATGAAAAATTGTGTCTAGAATCCAGGATACACCATAAATATTAAGTAAACTGAATAAATAAGTAAATGAGGCATTTTTGTCATCACCTAAATAGTCATCCTAACAGGGCCAACAAGCAATCTCCAACATGCCTTGACATTAGTACATCCTGCAATGACGTTATGGCCTAGGCTGTCAAACCAGGCTCACCCCACTATATTTGAAAGTTTAGAGTATTGTGTGTATGACCATTACCTAATTCTTGCTTGTGGAAATTATATTTGACTAATCCTAAAACCCATATTATTTCCATATTTGCAGAGCATACTTCCTATGGAGTCCCACAGAAAGAGAAGTCCATGAATATGATTTAGAACCAATAAAATTTATGGGTAAAGGGGAATGTTCTTCCATATGAGCCAATTACAAAATGGTAATTCTCTTTTTAAGGACTCTTGTAGTTAGGGTTACATAGGGCAAGAAATATTATTAGGTTCCAATTTCTCTTTAATATCTTATAGCTACCTTCAGATTCTCTCTAATGATAGAGAGCTGTTAATAACCCTTTCCATAAGAAAGGGTTGTTCAGGAAGTGAGTAAGAAACATCAGTGGAAAGCTAAAGGGTGGGACTGTTCCAGCAAGAATTGAGAACTGGATGGAGGGTTCACTATGATTACTTGAAATTGTGAACCATATTTAAGAATACGGAAAGAATCTCTAGGTTGCCAAATCCTTCCGGTCCCATCAATCAACCTTTAAGTATATATAAACTGCAACTGGCCTGAAGAACATCCATTTTAAAGGATGAAGGGACATTTATGACTATAAAATGAGAAGGAGAGTAGCACAGTAAAAAAGGAATAGGGTTTAGGGTCCAATTAAATTTGAATTCTGGCTTTGACACTTACTATTAATAGTTGTATAACCTTGAGACTCAATTTACTTATCTAGAAAATGGGACCAATAATATCTATCTCTTGAGTCAAGAAGATTAAATAATATATGAATATTGTCCGGGCGCGGTGGCTCACGCCTGTAATCCTAGTACTCTGGGAGGCCGAGGTGGGCGGATCGTTTGAGCTCAGGAGTTCGAGACCAGCCTGAGCCAGAGCGAGACCCCATCTCTACTAAAAATAGAAAGAAATTATATGGACAGCTAAAAATATATATATAGAAAAAATTAGCCGGGCATGGTGGCGCATGCCTGTAGTCCCAGCTACTCGGGAGGCTGAGACAGGAGGATCACTTGAGCTCAGGAGTTTGAGGTTGCTGTGAGCTAGGCTGATGCCACGGCACTCACTCTAGCCTGGGCAACAGAGTGAGACTCTGTCTCAAAAAAAAAAAAAAAACAAACAAAAAAAATATATGAATATAAAGCACTTAGAAGTAGGTCTGGCACCTAGAGTCAATAAATATCAGCTTTTATTATTTTTATTCTGAAAAATGAGGATGAGGACACTGCCTAAAGTGTGTGTGTTCTCTATTTTTATTCACTATTGGTGCAATTTGTTTTAACTTCTTTATTGGAATATTGAAAAGTACCCAGATCACAACTGTATAGTTCAACAAATTACCACAAAATGAACATATCCATATAACCACCTCCCAGGTCAAGAAATAGAACACTACATGCCCCACCAAACCTAACCTCTTATGGTCCCTCCCAATCACTACCTTCTTTACTTCTCAAATCCAACCATAATTCTGATTTGAGCATCATAGATTAATTTGACCTGCTCCTTTTTTAAAACTTTATGAGCATAAAATTATACAGGGCATATTCTTTTGTTATTGGTACCTTTTCCTCAACACTAGATTTGAGAGATTCATTTCTGTTGTTATGTGTGACTGAAGTTCCTCTGTTTTTATTTCCATCTAGTATTTAATTGTATGAGTAGGCCATGATCTACTTAACCATTTTATTGTTCATGATCATTCGATCTGTTTTCCTCCAGCCTTTTAGTTGCCACTAAATGATAATTAATGTCTTATACCTAGTTGGACTCGTAACACAAGCACACACGTTGTGAATTGATGAAAATGATAGTTAAAATGGCTACAGCAGATAGAGGAAATAAATAGCAACTGGGTTAAGTTAGAAAGTCTGCTGAGGAGGAATGTGGTTGTCAACAAATTGAGAGTGCATAGTAGAAGCCTCAGTAGCCATTACAAGGTATTTTTAATACAAAAAAGAAAGGGCAATCAGGCAAGCATTGTCTTTTCATCAAAATGATGAACAAAGATGTGAACTGCATATAATATACAGTGAATACAATATGCACAGCCAAAAGGCTTGGGGATTTCAGAGTGTAGAAAACAACTCATTTCACGGTCAAGAGCTTCCACCTGTAATTAGCATGGTATGGACAATGTGAGGGAACTTAAAATTCTTAGTTCTTCCTTTGAGAGGATTTCAATTGACTAGTGGTTTGAATTTTGTTTCTTCACTTGCTAGAAACATAACTGTGGGTAAATTGCTTAATCTCTTTATTTTTCAGTTTCCCTACCTATAAATTGGTGATGCAAAATAGTACTTACCTCATATATTTGCTATGAGATAATCTATGTAAAGAGTTTAGCACAGTGAAAGGCATGTAGAAGGAGCTCAGTAATTGTTAACTGTGAAAAGTGGTGTGGCATAGTGATTAATCACACCAACTTGGAGCCAGACTGCCTGGGTTCAAGATCTAACTCTAGTTCAAGGTCTAACTCTGTATGACTTTGAGCAAGTTACTTAACCCCTTTGTTCCTTTGTATCCTCATCTATAAACTGGGGATAATAATAGTACCTACTTTATAGTGTTGATGTGAAGTTTAAATTAATACATATTCTGGCACAGGGTGAGCAAAATGAAAACACTACCCCAGACAAAACAAAATTTAGAGCCACAGTTCTCAGCCCTGGCTACACATTAGAATCACCTGGGCAGCTTTAAAAAATGCTGATATATGGACCCTACTCCCAGATAGGTTGATTTAATTTGCCTGTAGTAGGGTCTAGGAACACTTTAAAATCTCAGCTTTGTGCAGCAAAGGTTGCGATCCGTGTTTTAGAGACTCTTCCTTATCAAGCCAATTAAACTCCAATACTAATTCTTACTCTGATCACAGAGAGTCAGGAACTATTGAACACTGTCCCCTTACAGTACTTCAACAATAACTACTGAGGGCCTCTTCTACGTAAATCACATGAGTCAAACAGTGTAGAACAAAACATGGCTTTCTCTATAAGGAGTTTACAGTGCAATGTATTAGAGCAAGTACACATGGGTCCTGATCACTAAGCCACATGTCAGAATGCAATGATTGAGATAAGACATAAAGTGCCATGCAAGCAAGGAAGAGAGAGAGGCTATTCACACTTGATGGTGTGGATTTCACATACTTACAGATCCGTGAGGACTTCACATACATAAGAAGTAGGTGAATCTTGAAAAATGGAAAGGGAATTAACCTTCAACATCATCAGTTTTCTCATCTATGACAGCATCACTGAAGCCATATCTTCTGCTAACAATCCAAAAGTCTAAGATTTTACAAGAGCAGTTTATGTGTAATTAGGAAAATATTTTGATATTCCAGTTTTTTTAAGGTGTTGTCACTTTTGGAAAGCAAACTGGAGTTCCCCTTCCCTTTTTTGGTGAGGGATGGAAAATGGTTTGCTTTAGGCATATCATGTAGTTTGTTTCAGATTGGAGCTCATGGTCTCTCAAGTCCTAGATGAAGTCCAAAGCAATCCTTAGGTTCAAATGCACAGATAGTCTTTAATGACACGTTAAGATCAAAGGAAAACAAAAACCCACTCAGTTTTTGCTAGGTAAAGAAAAGGGTACTAATTTTCTGGTGTTTGGGCTCTGGTGGAAGAGTATGGGGCTGCTCTTTTGGCCCAGAGCTGCTGTAGAGAGCCCAGATGAGAATAATTCTGGACACCTTTATCAGAATTCAGAAAATAAGCTTGCATCCAAACAAATGAGAGAAGCGAGAAGGGACCACGGACGCTTGCGTCAGCGCACTGAGAAACTTCCAAATCAGTTGTGACAGTGCTGAGGAAGCAAAGCTGAGATTAAAAATGGCCTATCTCGAGGCCCTCTTACCTAAACCACTATTTTATTTTATTATTATTCATTTGGTTACATTATACAAAATGTATATCAAAGAAAAATAAATATAACACTCTTTGATACTATCAATCAGAGAGGTGAAACTTTATAAAAATGTTACTATATTAGAATAACATACTGTACTACACAGCCAGGATTCTCTGTAGTAAAGAATAGCCAGTTAAGGAAAGATGGGCCCCTGGCCAGGTGGATTCCCTTCTATTTGTTCCATATCCTAGGGGAAAATTGGGCAACTAGTTTCTAATGACTAGACTCTAGAGATGTATATATTCATTCATTCAATCAATCAGCAAACATTCATTGAACATATACAGTGGGCTAGATGCTATTATAGGGAGCAAGCCAGATAAGGATTCTTAGCTCCATGAAGCTTATAGTCGAGCTAAGGGAGACAGACAATATGCAAATATAATCCATAATAGAGTTTGATATAAATCATAGTGTTGCTATAAGATGATTAAGTGCTGTGAGGAAACAAAAAAAAAATTGAAAAGTTGAGTTGGGTCAAGGTGTTGATGAGGGCCTGGGTAGGAGTGGTAATGGCCAGAACAGGCTTTATTGAGAAGGTAAGATTTGAATAAAGATTTGGAGAAGGTGGAGAAATCAGTCATGTGACTATCTGGGGGCAGGGCATTCCAGTCACAGAGAATAGCCATTGAAATGGCCCAGAGCATGTGCCTGGCATATTTGGGAAACAGCAAGGACAGTGTGCCTGGAGCAGTGATCTAGAGGGTGGGTTAGTGGGAGACAAGGTCAAAAGGAAATGGGGGATAAACTCTGAATGACACTGTTCACCATGGTGAGGGCACTGGCTTTTGCCCTGAGTGGGATGGGGAGCTATGGGAAGACTTTCAACAGAGAGGGGGCTAAACAGGAATTTTCTGGCTGTTGTGTTGAAAATACAACGTAGGGGGCAAAACGGAATTAGGAAAGCCATCCAAAGAGTGTTGCAGTACCAGGTGTGGTAGGCAGAATTCTAAATCCCGCCCTCCCCCAGATTTCCAGTCCCAGCTATATATATATAGTCTTGTTATTCCATCAAACACTAATCTAGGGACTGCTATGAAAGGATTTTACAGATATAATTAAGGTCTCATATCAGTTGGCCTTAAAATATAGAGATCATTAGGTGGGCCTGATATAATTAATGAATGCTTTAAATCTGGGTCTAGAGGAAGTCAGAGATTTGAAATATAAGAAGGAATTCATGCACTGCTACTGACTTGAAGATGGAGGGAACCACATGGAAAGAAATGTGTATAGCCTCCAAGAACTAAGGGCAGCTCCTGGCTGACAGCCAGCAGCAAGGAAATGGGGACCTCAGCTCTACTGTTGCAAGGAGCTGAATTCTGCCAACAAGATTGATCTTGGAAGCAGACTTTTCTTCAGAACGTCCAGAGAAAAACTCAGCTGATACCTTGATTTAAGCCTTATAAGACCCTGAGCAGCAAACCCAGTCATGCTAAGCCAGACTTCTGATCTACGGAAATATGAGCTAAAAAATGGATATTGTTTGTTATATAGCAATAGAAAATTACTACGTCAGCTGAGAGCGTACTAATATTTCCTACTACGCCATAAGATATCTATATTTATTTTAATTCATAAGCACAATACCCTTTAGATAAATGAATGCATTACATTGCATATACACAAACACATAATTTCTCTGAAGAAATAAGCATATTTTGTGTAAGAATATGTACAGAAAAGGAAGCCTGCCCAATTGTTAGTGAGTGCTCAAATTGGTATGTTTATCACCAGCATCCTGCTGCTTTCTGAGCTGTGACAGATGTTTTATAAAGAGAGGCAGGCACTCAACAATTGCCTAATTGGGGCTTCTTCTTATGGAAAGCTATGAGGAAACTTTTCGAAAGTATGTGAGAAAACTACCTGGAAGAGATGGGATTTTAAGAGTGGCTTGAAAATTAGAAAGAAAGAGTATCACCAGACTAAATGTGTAGAGTATTATAGACTTGTTCCATAGAAACTAAAGTTAATATCAGTCATTTCCTTACAAACAGAGTGGTGTTGGGGAATTTGTGTCCAAAGAAAAACTTCATCTATTTTCAAGAAAATTTAGTTTCGGTGCTGCCTCCTCAGGGCCCTTTCTCCAGGAAGTCTCAGACAGGGTCAAGGATCCTTTGTGCAGCTATAACCTCTGTACCCAACTCCATCACTAATTGTATCAGTTAATTTTTGCTGTGTAATGAACTAGCCCAGGATTTAATGGCTTAAAATAATAGCCATGTATTTGTTCACAATTCTGTGGGTTAACAATTTGTGCTGGGCCAATTTGTGCTGGATCATCTCTGTTCCACCTGGTGGTGGCCAGGTACTCTCACATGTTTGTTGTCCAGTGGCAGTTGATGGTCTCAGCTGTCTAATGGTTAGCTGGCTGTCACCATGGTGATAAAGATAACTGGGCCATGTGTCTCTTATCATTCAACAGGCTAGCCTGGCCTTATTCACACAGTGGTTGGTCATAGGATCCCAAGAGCAACAGGAGAGGGCTAGCTCCAATATGCAAGCATTTTTTAAGTCTTTTCTTATGTGACATTTGCCATCATCCTATTGGCCAAAGCAAGCCACATGGTTAAGTTGACAGTCAGTATAGGAGGAGGCTATTACCCAAGAGTGTAGATACAGGGAGAGGAATTATCACAGCCATTTTTATAAAAAATCTACCCCATTGTTCTTACTGCACTGAATTATAATCTATTTTATGTATATGTCAGTCTTCTTAAGGACAGAAGTTCTGTTTCTTTTTGCCTGTATTGTGAACATGTAACACAGTGCCTGACACTGTGTTATATCCTCTACAATAGTTTATTTTTTTCTCGCTGTGTGGTGTTTATAAGAAACAAAGCCATTTGGGCTGTATGACCTAGAGATACCCATTTTAGTGAAATTGAAAAAAAAACAGTTCAAAATAATCCTGAACCTCAAAATGCCACCCCCCAAAGACTTCTGAGTCTCACCAGGACTTGAGCAGAAGCACAGCCTTGGTAGCTTCTCCCACTGTCAGCTTCCCTACAAGGCTGCGAACAACATTCTTAAACTAAAGTTCCAGTGGTGCTCTAGCTCTGTCCCCAGAGAATTCTCACACGTCATCTCTTTGCATATTTTTATCACACACTCACTACATCAACGACTCTTCAATTTGCTGTGGCTTAGAAAATGTCAGAAGAGAATGTTTATGAAGTCTCCCACATATGCAGACATCTGACTAAAGCAAGCAGGCCTGGAGATCAATTTGCCAAAGCTTGGCTTTCTTACTTTTCAATCTTTTGTCCAAGAACTTCATAAAATCCTGATTATGTACAAAACAAAATTGTTCCCAACACTTTTCAGAAATACTAGTCTGACCTAGGAAAGTCATTCAAATTAGCTGGGGATGGACCTGATTCAAGGAGAATCATTTTTATTTTTTAGAGCTAAAGCAGATATCCAACAAATCCTTATTTTGAAACTCCTATAGGTATCAGTCTTACTGCTTTCATAGTTCCTCTTAATGCAGCCTCTAGTTAGAAGCATTCTGGTGGGGAATAAAGCAAGACGAAATGTGGCAGGACTGTGGCCTCTTTTGTTTTAAATTCCAAGTGTGTCCTGGGTTTGGCAGCTGCTTGAAATGTTCCAGCTGGTCTTTGTTGACCAGATGGCTGAAAAGTAGGGAAATTTCCTTATATAGGAAATAGGGCATCCCAGTTAATAATGGCTAAACACAATGTCTCTGGATCCTTACTCCAAAGAGACAGTCATGGGCCTGTCAGAGTCACACCTTGTCATCCTAGCTGTCCCTTACCAGTGCTTGCTCTCATTTCTACAGTCTCTCAGCTGCAGCCACAAATGAGGATTCAAGACACTCAGGAATGGCTACAAAGCATTCAGCTATAATAACAACCATGGAGTAAAGGAAAATAATTGTTTAACCCCATTTGGCCATATGCAAAGCCTGCCTGATGTCTCAGCATTACATTCAGTTTATCCTGATATTTTCCTGAGGGTTGGAAGGACAATAGTACACTCAGCCTTCAGCCTGCCACTAAGGGTTTTATGCTCCAAACGGTAAAAAAAAAAAAAAAAAAAAAAAAAAAAAAAAAAAAACAAGACATTGCCAGCAGAATAGCTTCTTGGAGGTTGCAGAGGCATATATTTAAAAACTAATTTTATAGCTTCAAAGGAGAAGGTACCTATGGAACAGATATCATGCTGGTATTTGATTTTCCTGTATTTTGAGAAGGCATTGAAGTTCTGAAGAACAAGAAAACAAAAAAAAAAAAAAAACAAAAAAAAAACACAAAGGGCTTTGGTTGGCAGGAAGGCAAGATATTAACTTGAAATCAATAAACACAAGTTTCTTACTTGAAATGTGTTTAAAATTTGTGAAGCATGTTGGAAACCTGCCCAGATTGTCTTCTAGAAAACCTTATTTTATAAGTGCAGCCCAAATATTATGAGTAGAAGGTCTTCATTGCCTGGAATGCCCTTTACTCCTACTCTACCTACTTAATATGCTTCATAGACTCAGCTCAGGCTACCTCCTTCAGGCCATTTTCCTAACTCTGCTCCTTCTCTCCCTCCTTCCCTTGCTCCCTCCCTCGCACCTGCCCCTCCTCCTTCCCCTCCATTCCTTCCTCCTCTACTTAATAGGTTAGGCATCTTCCTTGATATGGCTTTATATTCCACATTGCTTAGTAATCACCAGTCCAAATGTCTGTCGCTGGCCTACAAGATTACAAGCCTCTGAGGGTAGGGACTGTGTTATATTTATCTTTGACCCCTAGCACAATGCATGGCACAGAGAAAACTTCCAATAAGTGTTACCCAAATAAATGAATGGCTGAGTGAATCATCAATTGAATTACTCTTGACCACAAGTATTTTAAACACCATTCATTCAGTGACTCTTTACTGATCACCTACTGTAAATCAGGTGTTGTGCTAAGTGGTGGGTATGTAAATATTTACAATATCCATGAAGTCCTTGCCCTCATAGGGATAACAGTCTAAAATTAAGAATGCTTATTTATAAATGTAATAATATGGGAACAGGATCTTCTAGTTGCCTCAGAATTTCTACTTAAGTCCTACACCAAGTAGAGACTCTACACATATGCATGCAGGATGCAGGACTTTCTAGAAGAAAGTAAATGTTGTCTAAAGACCACTGCATCCAATACCCTATATTATTACAGAAAACAAGACATTTGAAAGGAATTAATTGAAGTAATGGAATTTGGGGATGTTGACAGTACTGTGGCATCCTCTCTACTCTCCTAAAGATGAGAGAAAGGGGTTCACTCCCAGCCCCCCATAAGAGAAGAGACTGGCATCTCCTCCACATAACACGTATTTGCTGAGCTGCTAAAATTCCAACAAGTTGCTCCTGGATTAAAGAGTAAAATAGCTCTTAAGAGAACCTCTTATGCATCCTCAGTAGTTTGGGTTTTGTTTGAAAATATAAACACCAATGACTGTTTCTTACCTGGATAAATTCTGAAGGCAATAGGTTAGCTGGAATTCCCAAGATGGTGGGGTGAAAGCAGAACAGTTAGCAATTGGTTAAATTATATTTCCACCATTTAGCAAGGCAATAATGCACAAGTTCTTAGTGGACAAAATAAATGGTATGGAAGATGGTCAAATGAGAGTCATCTGGAAAACATGTTAACCAAAAGGGTTGTCTACTTGAGTAAGGGGACCCCAGGAGTAAGAAGTTATATGGAATACACTGCTAGGAGGTGATAGCTAAGAAAATATTTTAATACATCAGCCAGAGAGTACATTATTCATCCAGAAATGGTATAGTATGTGGGATTCCCTGGAAACTCCAAAGAATTCAAGTTCAATTCATAAGACATCCAGCACTTAGAGGCTTGCCATTAGAGAAGGCATCAATAGTTAGATTACAACAGTGTCAGTCACATGCAACTTTGATCCATCCCCCCCTTCACCCTCAGCCCTCAACAATTATAAAGTCAGCAGTAGGAGTGGGGGAGGGAATTGGAAACACAAGGAGACACTGTGAAGGAACAGATAATTTGCTCCACCTCTCTGCACATCTTCAAGGCAAAAGTCAGGCCTGAGCTGAGTGCAAGGGAGGAAAGGAACTTTGAATCGTGTGTGAGACTGAAGTCTTGGTTTAGACTAGATGATTTTTTAAAAGTCTTATAAAAGCATTTGTCACCAATACTTTAACTGTCTATTAAATTATAAAATAAATGTTTGTGCGTTCTGGGTCTAACAGCATGGCATGTGGTGACTGAGAATCTATGGAATCCTCCTGATATGTCCTCCAGGGGCAAGGAGGACAGAGCCTAGTAAGGATGTTTAATGGCAGTGATTGGAGAAAAATATAGATATTGCTTATTCAGGCCCTCTGGAGCTTAACCCATCCAATAAACTGTCTACCTATGAAAAACATACACATGTGTTTACATGCATATATATATATAGCTGTCCCTCAGTATCTGAGGGGGATTGGTTTCAGGACACTTGTCAACCAAAATCTGTGGATGCTCAAGTCCCTTATATAAAATGATGGTCACATATAACCTAGGCACATCCTCCCGTATGCTTTAAGTCATATCTAGATTACTGATACTACCTAATACAGTGTAAATACTATATAGATGGTTGTTATGCTATAGTTTTTTATTTGTATTATTTTTGTTTTATTGTTATTTTTATTGTTTTTTCTAAATATTTTTTATCCATGGTTGGTTGAATCTGTGGATGCAGAACCTGTGGATATGGAAGGCCAATTGTATATACACATGCATATGCTAAACTTTGGTTTATCTCTTTAACAGGACAACTATAACCAAATAACGGGCCATCCAAAGAACATGGCATATTCTATTAATAACGCCCTTTATGAGTCTTTAATATAACCTCCCATCCCATCGAGCAGTCTTTTTTACTATGTTATGGACAAGGAACACTAACAACAAAAATAACCAGAATGAGTTGAGTACCTACCACGTACAAAAACTTGGCTAAACAATTTATATGGGTAGTGCCTCATCTTATCCTCATTTAATTTTTGAAAGGGATAGATAATAATGTTCTCATTTTAGAAATGAGGAAACAAACTTAGAGAGGCTGAACGAAATGAAAGCTCCAAGGTTTAGATTCAGGCCTGCCTATATTTCAAAAAATATCTTTATTCATGTGTTCTTAACTTCCCAAAGTCTGCTTGAGAACTTCTGGAAAAGGGGACATAATCCTTTAGAAAAATTCTATTCTTTTATAGTATATGTCATATTATTATAAAATTCTTCTGTATATTAAAACTATAGTATTTTTCAGTAAGACTTTTACCCATAGATTCTGCTTCAAGTTTATTTTATCTTCTACATGGGGGAACATGGCTGTTCATTAATTTATTTATATATTCAATGAGGATTCACTGATCATCTAGTCTAAGCCACATACTGTTCTAGATGTTGTAGTTAACACAATGAACAAGATAAAATTCCTGCCTGCATGGAACATACAACCCACAAAGCATCCCATAGATCTTCCCTCACTCACTCTAGTCATCCTCAGTTCCTACTTTTTTCTCATTACAAATTTAAAAATTTTTAAGAACTATACATATGTTTGCTAGAACACAGTGAGATACAAACACTCATATACAAATGTATGATCATACATATAAAAGCATAAAAGAAAACCCTAAATAACCAAGAGGTAAAATAAATGGTGACTAATATAGCAGATAGACTATCATTGAGTCATTATGCTCAAAATAGAGTTTTCATGTCATGGGAAATGACACTTAGTCTAGAACTGTATAAAAATTTGATCTCAATTTTCTGTGTGTGCATGTGAGTTTGCACACAAATGCACATAGCAAAAAAGAGTGGAAGGAAATACATCAATGTCTTAACAATAGTTCCTTACTAGATGGTTAACAATGATTTCTGTGTTTTCTATAGCAAGCATGTCTTACTTTTAAAGTGCAATGTGCATGTATACTCTATATAGTGCATTCCTGTAGGCCCTGTAGCAACAGTACAATCAGCATGGTGGAGCATCTGGTCAGGGATGACAGTGTTTACAAATTGAGTATTTATATATGCATATGTTTAAGTAAGCGTATGGTCAATTCTTTATTTTCCAAGACTCACTTTTTATCCCATTTTGGTTTCTGACTATCATTCATGTGAGTCACATCTCCTCACGGTCAGTTGAGAGCCAACCATGTTTAATAATAGCCTAAGAAAAGTACATGTAGGAAGATAAACCTGAAAGTGGTAAAAGGATAACCACTATGAGTTCAGAGCCAAGTATAAAATGATGTTTGATTATACCCTCTCTTGGTTTATTTGAGTTCCTGATAGCTTCTACATACAAATTACTGACCAGTGCCCATTTATTTAGCAATAGTTTTGACCGTTGATGCAGAATCATAACAGCTTCATAGAATAAATAACAAATTTATAAAAACTCAAGCTCCCATTTTGAAAATGTATGACTACTCTTTTCATAGCAATGAGTGTTTGGAGGCTAAATGTCTTATATTTTGACATTATCTGCTCACAATTTGGCACCAGTACTTTAGCTGCCTATGAAATTATAAAATGTACGTTTGGGCATCCTGAGGTTTTATGGCATGGCAGGCAGTGATATCAATAACTAATAACTAATGAGAAATTAGCAAATGAACCTGTTTAGGAGGGGTACAAAGTGGATTAGAATTACTATTGGGTAAAATTGATCTGTGATTAAATAGCTGAAAAAAGCCATTAGTATTACTGACATCTGTATTCCAGTAGAAATATGACATAGGTACATATACTATTTGTTATTCTAGAAGTTAAAGTATCAGAGATAGCTCTATTCCTTCCTCTATGAACATACAAAACCTAATATTTATCTTTGGAGGCATGGGACTTAATAAATTGTATAACTATTTCCCCAGTATCCAGTCCACCTCCACTATAGCCACAGACATCCTGTATATGCCATAGGAGATAATGTGAAACATGATCTAACATTTCTCATCATGTCAAATACAGCACAACCAAACAGAAGCTTAAGCCAGCAAAAATATAGGATTACAACTCAATTATTTTCTGGAACTGGGTTTTGGAGAGGTGGCTCAACCAGTATGAGATGGTGTACACTCAATGTTAAATTGAACTCACATTCCTGGAAAATTGAAGCCAATGGCTCAATGTACTTGGTGAAAGGAGAAAGCACACACAGGCACACTTCTGGGGTGCTGGGGTATTTCACAAGCAGGACATTTATCATTACTTGCTTAAGCAATGTTTACAAGTACAGAGGGCCTGTCTTACATAAAAATAGATTACACAGCCACTTACGGGTTATTAGTTGAGGTACTACAAAATGTCTAAGTGTCCTTGATATCCACCCCACACTCCTCTGTCCCCCTGTCACAGTTCTTGGAATTTTCACCATCTTAGGTGACTCCACTGTTCCTTCTCTAAATAACTGTGTTAACTAGAAAATAGTAGCATATCAACCATTAAAGAAAATTAAGGCATGGCAAAGATTCATGTATCTGATTTGCTACACCCTAATGTTGTATGTTAATTTCTTATATATATTCATTGATATGGCTTTTCTGTGTAAATTTCCAGGACCTTAATTCAAACTTTTATTACTGTAAATGACTTCACTGAGCATGTGAATTGAAGTAGCCTCACTAATAAATACCTGACAATACAGCATAAATTGCATCAATCTTACTCCAATTCCTGCAAGCTTCATGGCTCATAAACAACTGAGGTCAAAAGCACTCAAGGGCTTCTTAGAATTCCTGAGCCATGGTTCTTCCTCCAGTCATTCCTCTTCTCTCTCAATCCCATGATTCCCCTTTCCCCTCAGTTATATTGAGGGTTCCCCGTGTCCACAGAGCCCTGGTTCTCTCAAACTCAGCCTTTTGTTCTCTTACTACACTTGCATCTACAACAATGCCGTAGGATGGCAAACATTTCTGTCTTCACAGAATTCTCCAGCCCACAGGTCTTTGGTGAACCTCTCAGGTCATTTGTTGTTAAGCAAGGAAATTTCTTACCTTTGGCAGAGATGCCCTGGAACCTGAACTCTGGGTAGTCATCGTTAAGACTGTAGTGATGCCCAGTGCAACCCTGGCAGGGGCTGCATCCATGTTTATCCAAAAGGAGACCCAGGACAAAATGACTATCAGCAGGCTGGGGATGTACATCTGGATCAAATAATATCCCATTTGACGTTCCAGGTGAAACTTGACCTCAATGCAGGTAAACTTTCCTGGAAGCAGGAAATGATCATTTAAAGTCCAATTTGAATTTGTCTTTCCAATTCCAGCATCCCACTTTATTTTTTTTAAGAGTATTACAGATGGATTTGGGAGATTGCACAAAATTCTCCCCCTACATAACCAATTCAACTCTTCTCCAACTCAACCAGTAATGAAAATAATTACTGTGAGATAGTAGTGATAATAATAGTGTGAGAATGTGTGATCTAAAGAGTCACTGGACCAAAACCATATGGCATATTTAATTTTTTAAATCTGTGCTTGCTGCAGCTTAATTATTTTAGACAGAGCTTCAGAATTTGGAAGACTGACATAAACTGACCAGTGGAAATAAAATATTCAGATTTTGTGGGGTTATAATATGCAATATGTAGCACATAATATGTAATATATAGCATTTACATATAAGATATAATATATAACATATGACATATACTACATGATAGTTGAAACCATTCCCTCCTAAGTAGTAAAGTTTACATAAAACCCCAAAAGTATTTCAATAAATGTGTATCTATCTTTGTGTTATTAATGGAAGGAGAAAAATATACATTTCTATAAGCCATGTGTATAATCCAGTTATTATAAAAATTTCCTAGCTTTCTGGGTAATTGCTTGAGGACATTTACAATATTTCTAGAGACCATTTACTGTGTTTCTTTGCCTATAAAAAAAGAGTACATATAAAGCTATTAACATTTTTAACATATTATTAAGAGATAGATATTCCTGCCTCTTCCCACTTTTTTCTTCTTTAATCGGCTTAGAGTTAGAACCCCAGAAGGTAATTTCACTTAGTCCATATAAATTACAAGAGATAGGGTTGGTTGATTTGTTCTTGGTTAGAAACAACACCTTGGAATCAGGTTTTAGTTACTTCACAGGAAGTCACTGTTGACTGCTACAACAAGTGTTCATGAGTCATTTTCCTCAGCAAGGGACCCGGACTAACCATTATGTCTTGATTGTCTCTCCGTGATCAGCTTGCATGGTATCAAAGACCAGGATGTTCATAGGTAAAGCTATCAACTTTACTGGGCAGGCATAATCTTCCAGGCAACAACAGATGCCCACTTGTTGCTACCACCTCAAATTCTCCTCCATGACCCCACCCCATGTGTCTGTCAGCACTACTGATAGCACATGACTTTAGAGTCAGCTGAATTCCTGCCAGCTGATTGTCATCCAAACTGCTATTGCTGTCCGGGACTCAAGAGCATAACAGCTCCATTTCCGGGTTTACAAAGACCTATGTTATTATCCCTCTCTTCTACTAAGGCAGAGAACACAAGTTGACTTGAGGATCCATTGTCAAGAGTGGATGCTAGGAAGGGGCCAGAATTCATGTGTTTTCTGCACCACTAATGAGGTGTCCTACACCTTTCCTCAGACTCATTTGACAACAGATGGCCAGCAAGAGAATGGTAAAAGATTCCCAACCCTCTCTCCTTCTCTCTACATTCTGGAGAAATTATCTGTTGTGCTCGCTGACCTATTCCAGAGGGTATAGGAATCTTATCTGTTGAGGGGGTTTTGAGGCAAACTGAGTCCATGCCATGTAGCTCTGTTTGCTTGGTAAATATGCAACAATTAAGGTGATAGGATATATGCCCTTAGCTGCAAATGGAGCTCACTTGGGTTTAGCATCTGAAAGAAATCTTACCAGTGTTGTAATGCTTTGTACAGTAGCCAAGTTCCTTCTCTTCTTTCAAAATAAACTGAGGCAGAGTCAATCCTTCAGCAACTTGCACCGGGCCATCACTTAACCACTCAAATATCAGGTCATTCATCGTGTACCCAACTGGAGTAAAGAAATCATAGTGAAAACCTAAGTATGTCTTTTTCAGAAAGCTTGAAAGTCTAGCCATGTAAAGAAATAAACAAGGAAACCGTCGAAAGCAGACACATGCTCAATCAATTCAAGAGTATTCTAAATAAAAGAGCTGCAATCATCATGACAGCTACATGTCATTGGAGCCAAAGAAATTGAAGACAGGAAGCTACTTCTGGATGGGTTTGTGTGTGTGTGAGTGTGTGTGTGTGTGTGTGCATGCATGTATGTGTAATGAGAAAATGGAATCTATAAAGTCTATTTTTTTCTGCCTCTTTATTCACTAACTTTTTCTGAAGAACAAACAAGTAAACAAACATAAAAATCTTTTGAAGATTGTCTTTACTTGCAAGAGCTGTATCTTTGGCAATCCAATAAAACAATCCAATTCCCAGTGCCAGTCTTAGTACTTCAAATGAAAGCCATTCTTTTCTTTACTGATAATGAATTCATCATGGGCCTGCCTAAAATATTTCAAATTGCAGACTTGGCCATTCTCCCTCCTATGGTATATTAGCTTTACTCTCAGAAGGCTTATGTTAAAGTCCTTCTACTTTAGCAAGTGGGGAAGGCTATATAGGTAGGTAACCTAAGAGAAAATTGTGGAATATGCAAATTAAGAATATTCATTTGTGCTAGTGTCTTGCTAACTGGGCCCACTCATCACAATTATTAATATGAAGTAAAACAGATTCCCTATTATGGAAGATCATATGGCTAAATGACTTGACCTGTCCAAAGTAAGACTGTTATAAGTTTAGTAAACCAAAATTAACTTAGTCTCCAAGCTCCTGCTAACTAGGTCACTATCTGTCAATAGCTTCTGCATCTTTCTCTACCCTAGAAATGAAGGCTACTCTTCTTTCACACATCATTTCTCTACCCTCCCCCTTTATTTGTGATGTTTGAACTTTTAAAATGAGAGTGATAAGGACAAAGGATATTATGTGAGGTCTTGGTTGGCCAATAACCTCAGCATGTTTATTAAGTTTATAGATTCTTATTCTTATTTACTGCAAGATAGTGACTCACCAAAGCTACCCAGAAATCAATGGCAAATTTAATTAGAATCTAATTTCCTCTTTTTTTGGACCACCATTTTAATTCACAACCAAAAACATAAAAACATGGAAAGCAAGGAGTTACAAACAAGGTCCTGTAACAAGCACTGATGGTCCAGAAAGAAAATGGCAAGCCCTATTTCTTCCATTGTAACTCTGTATGAGTACATCCTGGGTACCTCCAGCAAATTCCTCAAAGTTTCACCAAATACCCTATGTCCTTGTCTGGTGAGCTTCTCAATGGCCACCACAATAACAGTCCTTGTCAACCACCCTGAAGCCTCAGCATGGTGCAGACAGTAGAGCCAAGGAGGTGGAAAGAAGGAGGTAATATTGGGGTAGAAAAGTAAAAAGTAATTCCCACCCATCACATCCAAAGTTAGTGGTAAGCACTAACTTCTTTGATTTCGTTATTTGTAGGTCTTGCAAGGACTAAGCATATTTGCTAATTCAAGTTTTTTAAGCCTTGGATGAGCCTTAGTTGACAGTGATGGCTGATGTTTTACAGAGAAAATAAAAGTGTTGGGTTGAGACAGGTGAGAGCTTGGAGCAGTAGAGAAGACACAAAGAAGGAATCATTATGTAAGAAAATGTTTTTTTCAACTTTCTTCTCAAGAGAAGGGGCAGTAGGGGAAAAATGAATACATAAAGCCTATTGTAAATCAGAAATATTCATTTTATCTCTGACAACTTCTTAAAACAAAGATATTTCATTATTTTGTTTATTTCCATAGGAAGTTTCAAGAAAAATCTGCAGTGGTTTTAAACGATCAGAAGGAAACTTTGTCACTGCCTGTTTTTAAATAACAGTTGATGTGTCTTTTTACACATATTATTTTTCTAAACCAAGAAGTTAAAAGTATCTCTTGCCCCTACCTCATTAAATCTCTTAACATTCCTGTAGGTCAGTAGCACTTATTATTCTCTGCATTTTACAAACAGAGAAACTGACAGAGCAAGCCAGAAAAAATTTCATGTCTCTTAACTGAAAATCCCATTACCTTGGAGGCATCAGCAACTTATGGCACATGTCAAAGATTTCAGTGGTATAAGGGCTAGGACATAAAGGGGACAAAGTAGATGGCATTTTTCTACTTGCTTCACCATGCCTTTGTGTATCCACTGTTTATTTAAGAGAGATGCCTCTTATTCTACCTCATTCCATCTCAATCTCCTGCCCTTTGTTCTTGCATTCTCCTATGGTTAAGCGCCCTGTGTCTTGCTCTCAAAGTAATTATCCTTTCCTGCCAGAATTCCTTTGAGATGATGGTCTATATGGGCATAAGATGGAAAGAAATACAATTTTCTGGTTAGAGAGTGATTCATTATAAAGGTTTAATGACTAATAATCTTAGTTTTCCCAGGAAAGATTTTCATTTCAAAGAAAAGCTGGGCTTGCTTTTATTGAAGAAGAGCAAGTTATCTGGCATTTTACTTTGAAAGATTGTCTATGCTATACTGATAATGAGCTTTTTATATGGCGCGTGCACGAGCACACACACACACATATACACACACACTTTTGTTTGTCCTTACATTCAGACACTGAGGGTTAGTAAGTAGTTAGAGAATAAGTCTTAAGGATCTTTTCTCCTTAATGAAATACTAAAAGAATCAGGTCATTGGTTAAAACAAGCAGGCAGTCATTTCAACCATGGTGACTTACAACTCTCCAGCTGCATTGTACAGGTCTGGACATCCATTGGAAAGTTCTTCAAGTCCATGGGGCAGGATAAGGTCAAGGTGAGCCTTAGCAAAGAAATAAAAATTTAAAAACCAGTTTTAAATCTGGGAGGTCTCATTCTTAAGAAACAAAACTGCATTTGGCATTAAGCAAAGTGACATTGGTACAAATAATGAAATCTAAGCTCAGGGCAGTGCTGTTTTTCAAATGAAGAATAATCCTTGGTAAATTTTAAAAATATTATAGTATTTCACCACAACCTCTTACTCTCTATTTCCCATCCTCCAGCTTCTGACTCCCCACTTCCGCCCCCACCAACGGTGCTGGTCTCAAGTTCATGCTAGATTTAATAAGACCTCTGAGAAATTGTGTAACAAGAACAATAGGCTCTTACCACATTGATGTCCAAAAGATACAGGGTTTATACTGTTTTAGAGTTATACTTTGGATAAATGGACTTTGCTTCAAGGACAATAAATGATGTGCTAAGCTTTAATTGGTTATGCCAAGCATTGGTTCTCCTTCCATCAAATGGGCAAATGCTTAACTCCACAGTGTTTTCATTTACTAATATACATGGATGAGTTAACAATATATTGTAGCATTCATTCTAGAATTTTGACAATTCTGGATCCAGTAGTTCTTGAGCTAGAAAATCCCATTTAAGGGTGGTGGTTTGTACATAGTCTTCATCACTTTGCACCCAGTAAGGGTTACTCTGCTCTGCTTTCCTCTTTCCTTAACTTTTCTGAGCTCCAACCAGCTCTGATGGAGCCTTATATCAGGATATTCTTTGAGCCACCATCTGATTTTCACTATTTCCTTTTTTAGTCCTTAAAGGAACAGTGCATATCTCTTGCTCTTCAGTTTTTCTATACCTCCAAGATTCAAGGAAGGAAATTAGGATTGGGAATCATCAGATGTAGGTTTCCTTCCCAGCATTGCCTCAAACTATGTCTTTGCCCTAAACAAGACCTTAAACTTGCTAAACATTTGTTTCCCCATTAATCAAATGAGGTACGATAAATTAATCTTATTCCCATATGACCCTAATACTACAGCCTCTGTTATTCTAAAGTTCACTGCTCCAAATTCTACTCATTGCATCTCAAACATCTTTTATGTCCAAAAACCTCTCTTAACTCTCACTCTGTAACCTAAACCCTACCCTGTTATCATGCTCATTTTCAGTCTGCCCTCTTGGCTCCCTTCTCTTTCCTTTCTCTGCTTCATTTTACATTTTATTCAAGTAAAAGCAAAACAAAAAAAAATTGTGGCATACTTATTATAAAGAAAGGCAAGGTTTAGGGTTTGAAGAGAGATTAGACAAAGAATCCATGCTTACAATGGTCAAAATTATTAAAATACAACAATGACTGGGAAAAGCAAGATACAAAACAGTTCAGTGTAAAGCATGTTTTCATTCTTGGAAATAAATGTACCATTATATTAAGAGTAGATATTAAATATTTCTGGTTAGTGGGATGGTTCATATTTTATTTTTATTCTTTTATTTGTTCTGCATTATCTTTATTGACAAGGATAGATTATTCAAAAATGTCTATAAAGACTATTCATATCAGCATTCCCAACTTCATGTAATTAAATGTGCCTTCCTTAAAACAGTAGCCAAAAGGTAAAATTACAAAATTCTATTTTATTCAGTAATTTTTTGCTATTATTACAATATTATTATTGTTAAAATTTTGCCATAAACATACAGTATTTCACCTTCATTGCTAAATAAATTAGCTAGCTTCTGTGCGCTGTTCTGAACACCCAAACACTATCTTTCTAAGGGGAAAAAATGGCTTTGAATTGTAAACAACTGCCTTAAAAATAACATTTTAGATAGGAAAAATGATTTTTGTCAATTGTGGAGTTCATTTATAGATATAGCTATAAATATATAGATATTTAGTTATTTTTTCTCAGCATGAAGACTTTATATTTTTTAAACACGATTTTATTGAGATTAATGCCATGAACCCTTTAAGGACAGAATAAAAGAACCAAAATGAAAATCTAGTAAAAAAAATCCGGCACTTTAAAAAGGGTGAAAAAAACTCAGACAGATCCACGAACTTCAAATTGTTATCACCACAATGACCAGCTATTTATTTTTTTCTATTTTTTAAAAAGGAAATAGTTTCATCATATAAAAATATGTTCCACCATAGCCTGGCTATTCTGAATAGTGCTGCAAAAAGATATAAAGCCTTAATTAGACAGGAGGAATAAGTTTTTCTTTCTTTCAGATATGTTACATAGCATGGCAAATATAGTAAATAATAATGTATTAGATATTTCAAAATTGCTGAGAGAGTAAAATTCAAATGTTCTCACCACAAAAAATGATAACATTTGAGGTGATGGATATGTTAATTTTCTTTATTTAATTATTCCACATTGTATTCATAAAGCATGCATTGCTTTGTACCCCATAAACATATACAACTATAATTTACCAATTTATAGTTCCAAAAATAAAAATTAAAAAATATGTTCATTACACAAAAATAATCAGAGTGCATGTGGATAACTTGTTTAGGTGAATTAAAACCAGAAAATCTGGAAATTTCATTATGATTTTGAAAAGTTTACTTTTGAGAAATTAGAAAATAATTACAGTGGAAATGAATACAGCTCAGAAGAACATGGAAACGACCCAATTTTAATATTTGTAATCATAGGCTTGCTGAATTTGATTCTTTTGCAAAGTAAACTTTTCACATTTATTCAGGGAGCAGAAGCCTCACACACACTTATTCCTGCCTTTGTGGCAGATCTAATAACCCTAACAGCGCAAAAGACCCCACTGAGAGAAATTCCCAAAAAGCGAGACCACGAATCTTGTCACAGCTGAGAAATTAGTGGGTATTTTCTTTCTTCCTTATTTGTTTTTCTAATTTCCTTTCTAGATAGGTTTTGTATTGGAAGCCAATGGGTGCCAATAATAAGGAGGGGAGGTAACAGCTCTACAGTTTGTTAAATTATGTCTTCAGCTGAGAAAATGGGAAGTGCTTATAAAGATCTAATCAGTCCCTGCATGAGCCTCAGAGCCCATAATTTATGGTATCTAGTTTACTATGCATCAGAAGGTCTAAAATCTAGATTTCCCCTTTACTTATTTTTTCCTTTTTTATTTTTTCCATTGAAATATACATTAAATCCAGTAAAAATACACAAATTTTAAGTTATAGTGTGAACATCTTTTTACATCTATATTCACCCATTTAACACGTTTTCAGATTCAGATTTAGAAAATTTGAGTCACCCCAGAACATTCCTTTGTTCTCTCTTCCCAGTCAAAACCCCCTCAAAGCAACTACCACCCTGTTTGTTTTTTAAAAAGACTATTTTGTGATTTTCAAAATGTGAGTTTGGGGGGGAAAATGAACTTGATATTATTTTGTACAGAATTGCAGAAATTGTACCAAATAAGGTTGATGCGTACAATACACTAAAATGTGAACAAATTTTTAAATCTCCTTTGCTCTGGCTCTCTGCCCATTTTTGGTGGGTCTCAAAGAATTATTTTAATTGAAAAGCCAGTATTATTCCAAACTTGTCTGGAAATTCAGACTTCTCACTGGCAGACACTGCCTATGGCATGTCAGATATCCTCTTCCCCACGGTCTGAAATATTAAGGTCACTGCACCTGAAGGCAGTGAGCTGAGGCCACCCCTCTTCCTTTTGATTTTTGTTAAAGAACTCATTTCCTGAAGCTTATCGCCCACTCCCCCACTGTGCATTCAGGGCACCCCTGCTCCTGTTTGCACAAGGGAAGGAATAAAATTCTCTTACAGAGGCCCTGCTTCTTTACTGAGAATAAGAAGGCTGAGCAAGCATTCCAATTTTAAAGGCAAAGAATAAAACAAGCCATAGAAAGTCAGTCTCCCAAAACCTCACCTTTCCTGCCCTTTCGTTTTTACTACTCTCCTATTTAGTTCACCAGCTCTTCAGTTTATACCTCACTTAAAGTTTAAATGGCTGATAGATGCAGATATTGTAAGCTGTTTCAGTTACCTTTACAGTTTTTTAATCAAATATTATAATCTGTATATTTTTTATTTGCTTATTATCTTTCTCCCCTACCGCAATGCAAGATCCACGAAGGCTGAGCTTCTCTCCCTTTTACCATCTAAAACAGTGCCTAGTACAGCGTAGGTATTTAATAAATATTTGTTGAACAAATGAATGAATAAGCATTCTAGAACTCTGTGGGAGAATTTCAGGCTTTTATTTTGTGGGGATGGTAAAGGACAAAGGATTTTGAAGGGAGGAAGCCGGTAATCAGAACCCACATAAAGTTGCCAAATTGCAAGACTGTCAAAGGCAGAAAGGAAAGCTTGCCTGGCCCCCTCTGTAAATTGTTAAACAGATTCTCAACAGAAAAAAGGCAAATCAAGCTGAAGGAAAGCCAGGAAGCTTGGTCTACCCATTCTCAAACCTTGGTTTACCCATTCTCAAACATTGGTCAGGTAGCTGGGTCTATGGCCAGGATTATTCTCACATTGCTAGAAGAATGTAAATTAATAATTTAACATCATAACGTTACGGCAGACAGAAGCCTCCTTGACTCATAAAGCAATTATTGGCTCATAACGAACTCAGTATTAGAATTGGGAGTCCATTCCCAGTGAGATTCTTGAGGGAAGAATACCATTTGGAGAGAAAATGAATTTTCAGGTAGAAATACAAATTTTAATAAGTGATCTGCTTTGCCTAAAGCAAAGATTGCCAACGTGCTATTTTAGGAGAGTTAATTCTAATGGCTACAATAGTTTGTCTTATCCAGAGAGGCAGGACAAGAGTTTCTGTGTTTTTCAGGAGAAGCAAGAGAGTCTTGGGGATATTGCTGTTGTTCCTCTGTTGGAGACCACATTTAGAACACTCTATACACAGCACGCTACAAGCACTCAGTGGTACATCGATATGTCAGAGGGATAGAACCTATGGTGCTCCTTTAGTTTTAAAATACACAGAAAGAAAAAATAAAACTTAAAGTGATGATGATAGTATTAATAGTTAGAACTCTCTGAATACCTGCTGTGTTTTTAGCACTCTCATTATTTTACAATCATGGAGTATCATCACACAAGGCACACACTGTTAACTCCATTTTTGAGGTAAGCAAATTGAAGTGCAGAGAGGTAAAGCTATGTTCCCAAAGACACAAAACCAGTAAGTGACCACAGTTAGATTTGAACTCAACTTTAACTGATATTAAATTCCATTTATTTCCCACTCTACCACATTTCCTCCTTAGGAAAAAAATCTGTTACCAATTTATCATCCTCCTTTGTCTGTGAAGCCAGCGGAGTTGGTCATAGACACCTTAGTTGCCTTGTACCTGCTCAGAGATACCCCTTTCATGTTTCTTCAGGCATCCAGAATTCTCATGGCTTGTCCTTTTAAAAACTTCTCCAGCCTCCCCTGGCAGCCTGGGGATCTGGGTGGTAGACCCAGCTTACTCCTAAAGAGCTGTTTGATCTTGACTAAATCTCTGGGCCTCCTTGTCTCCAACCCCAGCACCCCCATCCTGCTCAGCATCTCTGTGATTATAAACTGTAAGTGAAGGTGACCAGCTTGAAGGATTTCCTCTTACAGGTAAATTACCCTCTTGAATATGATGAAAACTTTAAGTGCAAGTAATAATGCTTCTTAAACTCAGAACTTCCTGTCAATTGGGACAGATAGGTGGGATTTATTGCCCCCGACAGGGCTTTATCATCCAACATCTTAGAACACAATCCACTCTTTCCCTGGGAACAAAAGGAAGACCTTAACTGTACAATGCAGATCTGTTGAATCTTTCCTCCCAGTTGTAACTTTAAATTTCTTAACCATGTGACATTCTAGTGTCAGGAAGATTTGACAGGATGCATCAAGTATCTACCAAGAGTGTCATCTTAACCCAGCTAGACCTTAAGTGAAATTAGCCTGGGGGCAAGTTAGAAGTCAAGTTAAAAGTGTATCATTAATACAACCCACACATGCAGAGAGGGAGGGAAGACTTAGGGAATCACTGGATTAAAAAATACTGCCAGGCTGCTTCTCTGATCAAAACATCCTTTAGCATGGTGGGTTTCAATTTCTGGTGGGCGTAAGTGTCATCTGAGGGGCTTAGTAGGAATGCAGATTCTCAGGCCCCCTAGATAAGCAGCCTAGGTGACACTGATACTGGTGCCTTGGAGCACACTTAAGAAGTACTACTTCAACATGTCTCAAAGGGTGACTTTAATTCCTGACAATGTGATAGACTAAAAGGAGAAGGTTTTGAAAGGGAGATAGAAAAGAAGATTGGGAAAGGGATCTGCAACTTTTCAGTAGCAGTAGCACTCTCTTTTGGAAATGTTACTTTCTACTTGACACCAGGATAGGACAATTAGCCCCAAGTAGGCTGCTAAATGATTGGACTGGTAGTAATGAGACAAGGGGGGTGGTTAATCATAGGCCTCAGTCACAGTGGAGAGAGGCACACTGATAAAGTCAGGGCAGTGAAGCTGAAAGTAGTCCACTGGCAACCAAGAATATGGCAGGTGTGGCTAGAAGACTGGGAAAGCTGCTAAGAGAGGTGTTAGGACAGATTTTAGGTGAGGTAGAGAAAACACCAAGACCAGCATGCCTGTTAACATACCCCAGTCTGCAAAGGCTAAAAGTAGGCAATGGAACTCTACTCAGGATGGTGGCAATTTATCAGGTTACTGTCTCTGATCTCTAGAAAATCAGCCACTGAGAAATTTCAAAAGAAGTTAGGGAAGTGGTTACAATATGCATTGAATGAACCACAACAAAAAATTTACAAAATCTCATGGTACTAGCCATGAAACAGGACTGAGTGCAGGGGAAGACTAGCTCTTGGTCCTTAGGAAGGATTGGTGTTAATAATCAGGATTCCACCTGGGTTGTAACTTAGTATATCCATACAGCAATATTTTGGCAATATTTATTGGGCATCATGCATCAGACACTTGAAATAAGACGCTTTCTCTCTTGAAAGAGATCACAACTTAACATCAGAATTACACATATATATATCCCAGTAGCTTGAATTTACTATTCAACTTTTTAAAGTTGTTCCCAACTCCCCCATTTAGGGAATCCTTTTTGATAATGTGAATCAGACACACCTGATCTGAATCTAGTAAAGAGTTTTAGGTGCTCCTTTGGGGCCTAGATAAGCACTCACATTGATTAGGTAGACCTATTCTTACAGATCCGGATCCTGTGAAGGCCCTTTGTGTCTATCAGAGAAGCATGCCTTGCACTAATCATCTGATGCTCCTGAATCAAAACCCCAGGTACCCACACAAGGATCTTTATCCAGAGAGAACAAAAACAATTGGCCCAAGTTTGGCTAGGCAAGCAAGGAATGACATTTTATAACTTACAATTCTGAAAGCTCTGTGATGAAATGGCTGCTTTGAACTCGCTCATCATATAAAACATAGAGAGACTCCTGCCCACTCCAGCCCTGAGCTGGTCACCTGGTTCACGGGCAGCCACAGATGTGGCTGCAACTGGGAAGGCTTTCCACATAAACAAAATTTGAAAAATTCATGGCCTATAAAGTTCTAGGAGTTCCAGAAACATCGTAATATGTCCTTGCTCAAATACCTTCCAACTCTTAGCTGCTATGTATAATCAACTAATAGACATTTAGCTAAAGGCTCCCATAACTATTAAGATGCAAAGCTAGGAAGAGAAGTACTTAGTCATTTCTCCATTTGTGTCAATGAGTTGATAGATTCCCAGATTTCCTACTGATATCCCCAAGAGCAGACTTTGATGCTAAGAATATCAAAGGGAAAGATGAAACTAGATGAAAAACAGGGCTCAGAACAGTGCGGCTGGGCACCAGAGACACATCATTTTTTCAATATTGTCTAAGGCTGGACCTAAATCCCAGGTTGGTCCTAAACTGTGTGTTGGACCCTTTCCTCTCTATTAATTCCAAATAAGCACTTTTGCTGTTTTTTCCTGTTGACCTTGGGATGTGGAGGAGATAAATGGCAACACTGCCTGGCTCATCAGCTGTTCTCTTCCTCTCCCCTGACTAAAATCCATGGCTGAGTAGGAAGGTCCATGTTTACCAAATATTATAAAGGCATCATAGAAAATACCCATATGCACTGAGCAATACTAGCAGGGAAGGACAAAAATACAATATCTGCTCCCATCTGTGCATGGTCCCTTCAGAAAATGTGCACACATATGGTTGGCCCATGTTAATTAAGTCCAAATATGGATTGGATTCAACTTGGAGAGCAACAGATAAATCTGCAGCTAAAATTTTTCCAAATGCTTTGATAGTTTCTGAATGAAAATGTTTTGAAGGTGTTGAATAGAAGAGGGCTAAATTGAACACCACCAGAGAAAAAAGCTCAAATTACCAAAGATTTAAATAATCAACACCGCTCACATTTTAGTTACATTTTAAATTTCAAAGGAATTTCACATATAATATTAATATTATATGCCCAAATATTCATGAAGATAAAATGCTGTTAACCTGCACATTAAAATAATGAGAACTGTCCACTGTCCACTGTCACTGTGTGTCTAACATTACAATTATTTAACGGTGGCATTGACATGAAGAAAGAGAGAAAATAACTGTACAGTATAGTGATTTCTTAAATGTTTTCTTCAGGATTATCTTACTTAACAAAAGAGGGAAGAGAACAAATGCCTGCATGCTTGCAAACTGCAAGTATGGTTTCGAGAAAACCAAAATAACTTTGTACCTGTTGACAGCTGAGAGCAAAATTGTGTTATTTGGTTGGTATTTTGATGCATTAAGACTTCCATTGTGGTAACTGGTGGAGAGTTGCTGGCCACTGTTTCTGGTGGCAAAGGTTGGAGAGAGAATGGAGTTCTGGTCAGATGGTAGGATGGTCCATCGTTGATTGGATAACACTTTGCAGCCAAGCATAAGTCCTCAGTTTACTCTTAAGCAGCTAAAGGGGAGGACCTGTGCCAGCTAAATTATTATCTGAAAGTAGATGCAACTATCATCTCCATTACAAGCTACATGCCTCCAAAAAGGAGAAAAGCCAAGGCAAGTAGATTAGCCATCTGCTTTGGACTAAGTATGGAAGGTGAGTGAAGCCTGAGTGATACAAGTAGGTGCCATATGCATGGGTTAAGGAGGATGAGGAGAACTGTCACCCTTTCTTCCTCCTCCTTTATCCTACAGTCAACTTGGGGGTAATTAAGACATTCATTGAACATTTAGTATGAATCTGAAACTGAGAAAAACTGCAGATCAAAGAAAGGTTAAACAACTTCTTATGGTCACTTAGTAAATTGGATTTTCATTCAAGTCTTACTGACCCTCAGAACTGACATCTGCTCCATCCCCATAGCATTCTGTATTTAATCCCCTAGCTCACGTTTTGTTTTCTGTCCTTCATCTGACTGCTCAAGTTTAGCAAAATATCCCTACTAAAATGAAACATCAAATAAAATCTTTGTTTTATTGTCCTTTGAAAGAACTGATCAGTCACATATGAGATGGCTTTGCTCTGAAAGTGTGCCACATGTGGAACTTCACATAATTATGTATGTCCTTAATCATCTTTCAATGACTGTCCAATGACAAATGTTGTATTCTCTCAGTACAGGTGTTGATTTGTAATTTTAAATGCCACAAGCAAGGAGAAACTTGTTGGGGAGACTATTGAGTTTGCAGATGGACAAATTTTTTCCATTTTAAAATGGAGTGCCTTCCCTTTGGATTATATGCCATGAGAATGTGCTAAAGTAATTCATGTGTTTCATAAGAGGCATGGTAATATTATGCATGTTTATTTTGGGGTTAATGCCATCCAGTGAGCCTTAAGGTAGGAGTATAGACCAGGCAGAAGCCCACATCAACATAAGTTGAGCAGCCTCACCAGGACCTCTGATTTTTCCTTTGGCTTTCTGCCACAAGAAAATTTAGGTAATGAGTAATAGCAGACTAGCTCATCAACTCTGCTGGCTTAAATCTACCATGTGATTCCTTTAGCTTACATATCCAGTCAATTATTGTCCCAGCCGACTGTCTTTGTATAACTGTCTAAAAATATATAAACGCTGGATTCACAAGCATATTCTAAAATAATATCTCATGTATACTCCTGCTGCTTGAACAGAGGGTACAAATGATCTACTTTGCAATTGGGAAATTTCTCAATAGGGAGCTTAGTTGTGAGTCTTTGTCATTGTGTAAACTATATGTTGAATGTTTTAAGGCTACCTCTTAAACTACCTCTTTGATCTACAGTCTTTCCTAACCCACTCCAAAATCAGATTCTTCTTCTCAAGAGCTGGTTATTTAGTTTGAGAGAGAAGGGCTCAAAGATCCAAAAGTAGTTGAGACAAACACCTTGAAATTCATAATCTCCTCTTGCTGACCCCAATCCCTAAGGGATATGAAGAACCAACTTTTATTTACTTATCAGGAAAGTGTTTTGTGGTTTGCAAAGGAGAGGGATGTTATTTTGAATTATAGACTTAACATGGTGTTAGAAGGAGCCCTAGACTTTGTATCTCACATTAGAGAGGAAACTGTGACCCAGAGTGATAAACTGATGGGGCTGGAGAGGCTGATCTATGATCCTGAAAGATACAGTAGATGATGAAAGGAAGCATGGAGATCACAATGCCCTGAGCTAGCTTCTCGGTATACTGTTCTCCCTACCATCACCTGAAGAACAAACTCTGATGAATGTTAATGAAATGGAAAGTTACCTCCAAACAGAAGAAAACCTACTAGTTGCTATTGCTAGCCCAGTCAGGTAAACAGTCAAGGACAAGTGGTCATGCTAGCTACCATGTATTTCATTGAACAATTCCCTCTTTTCCTTCAAACAATGGTAAGATCCTTACTCTGTTTTATTTGAACTAATATTATGCACCATAGCGTGTGTGTATTTCTGAACCCAAGCAGTAGCTTAACAAAGCTTTCCAGAATTTTATGAGAGTCTGTCATGTATACAACCCACTTTCTAGAACTTAATACTTTTACCCTCTGTTAGACCTTTTTTAAGGGTCCCTCTCCAAAAATACCCCTCTACACCACTTAGCTCAGCTCCTGTTGAATCCACCAGCATGTGTGCATGCCAGCGCCTCCCACCCTCCCAGCCTTGCTCGCCTCTAGGAAGAATGGAACATTGTGGTTTCCATGGCATTTCCCAGCACTTCTCTGAAGACTTACTGCTTAATTCTGATGTGGGCGCTTATGTTACAGTCATTAATTAGTTCATTAAGTCAAGTCACAAAACTAATGAGGATTTGGACACAGAGTTGGAAAATGAGAATGTAATTTTGTCTGGATTATAGAATATAAAGATACGCGTGGTCCAAATAGTCACAGAGAAATCACAGCTTTTCATAACTGCCTTCTAACAGAAAATGCAGGCTTACGTGTTTTATCACAATTGAGACTAAGATAATCAAAGCATCACCACTGGTAACATTTAGGCAGGTCTTAGTTCACTGTGCATTTTATTTTCAGCTCTGACATCCAAATAGAAAATGTTCTTTGTTCCTGTGCTATAAAAAAATTCTATAACTAAAGTTAGAATCTTTTGAAGTTTTTGCATCAGATCTTAGGATGAGTCAAGGCTGAGAGGCCATATGAGAAAAGTTGACCTTTTATGTGTGTGGGTAGAGTTGGTTATTAGACAGGATTGTTTGGGGGGGCACTGTTGGATGTCTGTCTAGAAACCTACACTCTACCTACTCTCAGTGGTGCCTATAATCTATCATCAGAGCGTGTTAATCCCCAAGAGTTCTCTATTACAACTCAACTACTACAGGGAAGACAGAACACTGAATCAACACATGGAATTGTGAATTGACTCAAAAGGGATTAACAAACAAATCACCTCCAATGCCATAAAGAAAGAAGTTTTAGGTTGGATAAAGGCCCATGATGAGGCGAACAGATGCCTTGATGATATGGGGTGCTATTATGGAGGAGCAATTCCATAATTATTTATGAGTTAAGGGACTCTCTGCAATTGGAGTATAGCATAAGACCCCTGGGCACCTGGTCAGTCAAATAAGACACTGAAGGCAAACAATACTTCTTTAACAACTTCACCTCCGTCATACCCATCCTGGAGGCATGCAATAAATCTGGAAGCAAAGCTGTTAACAGTTGGAGGGCCATAGCTTCTTTAATAATGACAAGGACCTTTTCCTCTAAGCAAACAAACAAGATCTTAAATGCCCTAATACACAAAATATGCATACAATTTTAGGAAAGTTCAAGGACCCCTGGAGTTTTCACCTAGCCCTCAGGTTAAGAACTCTGCTCTATAGGGACTCAAAGAGTGTGTCTGTCCCAACCTTTAAGTTTTGAGGTTGGAGGAATCTATCTTGGTCAGTTTATTGTTTGTCTTAGAGGCTGGAACAGAAAGAACAATCATTAGATTTAAAGAAAATACCAAGAGCTCTAGAGTGTATGACAATGCCACTTTTGAGTATCTATCCATATAATATATATTGCATTCTACTAATGCTCATAACCAAATTAAATTCTCCTCAATTACACAGGTAATGGTGCTGGGGCCAGAGAATCAAGCCTAAGTGTGTTTGACCCTAAAGTCCATGTCTACTATCAGAAGTAACCAGGACAACATTCAACACCATAAGGTCCAGAGTAGGGGCCCAAAACTGTACAACAAACTAAAAATTACAAGATGAAGAACACCATGGTATTCTTCAAATTAATAAAATTAAACCAGCAGCATAATGTTAGTGACCAAACATATATCCACTAACTCTGGTAAGGCAAAAATGTTTGCAAGCAAGAACAGTGAGGTAATCCCTCCATCCTTCCAAAAATGGTGGTCATTTGTTTATCATGTTAACAGATGGAGGAAAAAGTGACTGATTTAAATTTCAGCACAGGTGATTTAAGTTATACGAAGAAAGAATTTCTTTACAATGTTAGTATAACATTATTATTACAAGATCCAAAGAGATAATTTAAAATCTCTTTTTCTGAAGGTCTTTAAAAATAGAATGAGTTCTCAGCAGATTGCTTAAAGGCAGAGAGTTGACTTACTGACTTTAATGGGTCTCTTCAGCCCTTTAATCCAGAGATAGTAAAACTTTTCAGAAGGTAGATATGCTATGTAAGCTACATATGCTATATAAAATTATCAAATACATCATCCTATTTGAAGGTCAATTCTTTCACCTTGAATTTAAACAGTCTTCTAAGATATTTGTAAAACTGAAGACACATGTTCTCATCTTTAATCTTACCTTTTTCCTCTAACAGCCCCTCCCAAAAAGGTTGGTTTCAAAATGATATGTCTTGGAATTATTTGTTTATGTCTTTGGACTTGATTTGGAGTACATGCAGCATTAATGTAGGGTAGGAGATGACAGCATTGACAAAGTAGCCAAGAGCTTTGATTCTTGTTCTAGCTTTCCTATTTAGGGGCTCCATTTTTTTTGGCTCATCTAACTTCTGAAAGTCGTCACTTCCCTGTTTCTGGAGGAAGTGACTTCTTTCAGAAGTTAGATGAGCCAAAATAATGATTATTTTAAGTGAAATAAACCAGGCACGGAAAGACAAATATTGCATTTTCACACTCATATATGGGACCTAAAAAAAACTGATCTCAAGGAGGTAATGAATAGAATGGTGGCTACCAGGGATTGGTAAGGGTGGTGGGAAGGGGTAATGAAGAGGTGTTGGTGAAGGGGTAGTTCTGTTAAATAGAAGGAAAAAGTTCTAGCGTTCAATAGTGCAATAGGGCAACTGTCGTTAACACTAATTTATTATATTTCAGAATAGCTAGAAGTTTTCAAATGTTCCCAACATAAAGCAATGATACATGTTTCAAGTGAATCATGTCCCAATTACCCTGATTTGATCATTATATGTTATATGCTTATATCAAAATATAACATGTACTCCATGAATATGTACAATTATTATGTATCAATAAAAAATAAAAATTAAAAAAAAGATTTTAATCATCAGAGGAAAAAAAAAAGAAGTCACTTCCTCATTGGTAAATCAAGGGTACTGGATTAGATATTTTACAAGGTATCTTTGTTAAAAAAAATTATGCTTCTACAAAAGTCAGGTTTATGACAGAAAATTCTCAGAAACAGTGGGATTTAAAGGAAGAAAACAAATATCAGCAAAGGCATTGTGGACACATGAGAGAAGCTGTTCATCTCCAAAAATGCTCACCTTCTTTTTTCTTTCCTCTTGCCCGCCATACCCCATGATGTCCTGACCTTTACTCCAATGCAGTATATTAAATTCAACTAATATTGCTTGAACAATAATATGTGCAACATTCAAGGCTCACCTCATTTTTCCACTATGGATTCAAGCCTTTGTAAGTAACCTGAATTTAGAATTTGACTCTCTCTGAAGAGGGTATACAAAGCAAGACATGTGTCATTATTCATACTTTGGTCCAGGATGATCAATAACTAATGGGGTGGGTAAAAAAAAAAAAAAACTCAGAAAAAATAGAGCAAGGTAAACATATTAGAAAAGTGAATATTAAAGAAGAAATTTGAATAAAAATGGACAGAAATAGATTTGACACTATTTAATCAACAAAAGCTGTGTCCTGCATCACTGGAGAGAGATTTGTTAACACTGAGATAAGATCTTTCCTTCCTATTTAAAAGATTTGTTTGAATTTTATTCAAGTACCCCAAGTGTTTGAATCAAGAGGACACTTAAGGATTTCTGGTATACTGCTCCCTCTTCTTTCTAGACCTCCATTATTTTGGAATACAAATATATAAAATATTGGGAAGGATGGTCTTGCATGTTATGAAGTCAATGGACTATATAGTTCTCTTTGTGTTTTATTTGACTATCAAAGCTTTGGGCTTTGGTGTCCATGGAGAGTTAATTATACCTCTAATCCTATAAAGCAAAGAAAAGCATGGACTCTTTCCCAGATGAAATACTATCAGTATTTTCTTTAGGTTTCAGGAAAATGCAAATACAAAACATCACTACAGACTATTACTTTTTAAAATGTGGATTAAATGCTTAAGTAATTAAATAATTACTTAATTACTGTGTAGGGTGGAGGCAATTTATGAGTTTGTCTTTGGTACTTCTAGTCCCTTCTTTGTATCTTTCCCAAACATTCTTCATCTTATCCCATTTCTCCTCCTAGGATCCAGTATGCTCATTCTTACTATGCTTCATAGACATCAAACCTACTGTCAGAAATTAATATCAGCTCTTTACAGTTTAGTATGAATTTAGGCCAATAGGTTCCCTCTTCCAGGGGTATTTGCATTAGAAACCTGAGTGTGCAGGGAAATTCCTTCCTAATGGAACTTCAGCAGGGACTTTTCAGCACCTTTAAGACATGGACAACTGTAGACCCCTTGGCCTTAAATTTAAGCCAAACCTACAGCTGGGCATATATTAGCACTAATTACTCCTTGGTCTCTTGTTAAATTGAGTCCAGTGATTCAAACAGCAGTGTGGGTGTTGACCCCTAAATTTTGACACCATTTGGGTCACACAATTCATTTGCAAAGTTAGAGCCAATTTTTTTCTTGTTCCCTATTTATTCCTATTACTTAATTTGTCATGTGTCCACATGACTTGTTAGTCTGGAGCCATTCAAGGACAGGGACAACATCTTACTCAACTATGGATCTCTAGGCCCAGCACAGTGTCTGGCTCATTTAAAACCCTTCTGATTCCTGAAGTTCAAATCTGCCAAGAGTCTGTGTTTCCTTAAAGTGACATCATCTCCAGTTCTCCTTTACCAAGGATTTTTCCTCTGATTTCAGGGAATACTCACAATGAAGGAAAAGTCTAAACCAGCCTACCATATTACAAACCCCGTCCAATCCAAAACAATTGTTAGGGCATTTCAGAGTCCGCAATGTGCTATACTTGAGATACAAGAATTCCTCTGGATCTAGGTCTGGGGGGCATTATATCTTTCACAATTATGGAATGTAAAGACCTTCATAGAACAGCAAGAAAATAACAACAGCAACAACCACCTGGTTTTATTTCAGCAGTGCACAATGCCAGGTATTTATTAGAGCAAACGCCACTCAAGGCCCGGAGGATTAGCTGGAGCAGCTGATACCCTGTGCTGCTTTTTATAACTCTCCTTCCCAGCACCACGCTCTACATATGTCCCATTTCATCAGCTCCAATCAGCTTAGGTCATGCCCAATATTACATTTTACACCACCCAAATGCATTACCATGGAGAATATTCTGTGTTCCCTTAAAAACAAAATGGGCATTAGGGGAAGTTTCCTGGTTCTCTTTGCAAGCAGTGACTTCACCACTTTTTACAAATCAGCAGCTTTTTTCATTCTAAAAGACATGGGGCTGTTGGCCATCAGCAAGCTGTGAAATTACTAAGTGTAAGAATGGACTATACAATACAGAACTAAATTGTAGATAGACTTGTTAGATGAGGTTGTGATAGTGCTGAGTCTGCAAACTTGTAAAAATTATTTGCAAGGATACTAGCTGTCCACTTTTTTGGCAATAAAATTGGAGAGAAAGGGGGAATTCTATAAAGGACCTTTAAAATGCCAGCAGTTTATTCAGTGTACTAAGTATCTCTCATATATAGTACACTGTCCTAGCCCTTTGGTAGATGTTACAAAAAGGGTAAAATCCAAGTATATTGTGTTGAAAGAGTTTATTATTTAAAAATAATATTGGTTTTAAAATACAGATAACTATCATTTTATTTATTGAACATGTACTCTGTGTCAGATACTGTGGCTAGTATTTTTTATATACCTTTATACCAGGAGTTGGCAAATTACAGCCAAAGAGCCAAATCCAGTCTACTACCTGTTTTGTAAATAAAGTTGTATTGAAATATAGCCATGCCCAATTGTTTGTGTATTATCTATATCTGCTTTCATGCTATAATGACAGAGTTGAATAATTGCAACAAAAGCAATCTGATCTGCAAAGTTAAAAAAATACTATCTGGCCCTTTACGGAAAATATTTGCTGACCTCTACAATATTCATTTTTACAAGAATATTCAGAGATAAATATTGAGTTTCCCACTTTACAATTAAAGTAACTGAGGGTTATAGGTTATGTAACTTAGTAAGTGGCATAGCTTGGATTTGATTTTAGATTTGTCTTGATTCCAGAAATCTATGTCCTTATGCTATACTCATATACAGAAACAAAAGCCTTACAGAGTCACAGAGAAACTGCTGTTAGAGTTCAGAAAAAGGGGTGGATTATTTTGAGCTGGAGATTAAGATTTGATTAAAGATTGTGGAGAAGATAATATTTGAATATAAAAGGAAAAACAGATCTCAGGAATTGTCTGTCCCAAGCTTAAGTCCAAGAAAAGTTAAAAGATCAAGGTCAGATGTTTAGTTAAAAGCACAACTGAGATTAGAACCAGGTCTCCACTCACCCAGCCAAAAGTATGTTGTCAATGACCATGCTGAGCCATTGAATTTTGTTATGTGTGTATGGTTATATGTTACAGAATGGCAGAATTATTGAAATGAGATTTCACGCATTATGCTCAATGACTATTGAACTGAAGGGCCTGTATTTCCTTTACTGAAGCAATCAAGAACACATTTGCGCAGGTATTTATGCAATACCATTACCCATCCACCATCCTACCAAATACATTTTTGCTGTAGAGAATCACACTTATGAGACCACAGGGACCTCTGGTACTCTCCACCAACTTTAAGATTCAAATGATACACAAGAAAGCACAAAAGCCAAATATTCGTATACACCCTGACCTGCAGAATCAGGCAGTTCTAGGCCAGCAAAGAAATGGAGAAGTTAACCAGTGCAGCCAGTAGAGTCTTACCTGATACTGTAGAGCACTTTGCCATTTTTTGAAATCCGCAGCAATTTGTTGTCAGTGGTGACATCGTGGAAGTTGGCCCCCTTCTCATTGGCAAAGAACAAATCTGGTTTCCAAATGGAGTCTAGCATAGATGGATCCAAGTCCAGGGAATCATCTGGGTACTCACTGTATGCCAGCCGTGAATCATTCCACTGTTGTCTCAGAAAAATGTTCACTCGGTAATCCTACAGAAATGCCATGCACAAGAGTTACTTATTGCCCACCCTGGCATAAGAGGTCCATCTACATTTCCCTCTCACTCTTCTCCCTGATTTCGTATAGAGTTGGTGTCTGAGTAAACGAGGCTGTGTATACCTTGGTCAAAATAAACCATTCAGTTCTATTAGGAGTAGGGACAGAGGAGAGAAAGAAAGAAGACTCAACCAAACGTCAATGCAATGTCAACAGTATGACTTGGTTGAATTTTTTTATGTTGAAATTATTCATTCTGGGACAAAATAATACTAACTCAAGCCATTTTTTTTTCTTTTTTTTGAGACAGGGTCTTGCTCTGTCGCCCTGGCTACAGTGCAGTGGTGTCATCATAGCTCACCACAACCTCAAATTCCTGGGCTCAAGTAATCATCCTGCCTCAGCCTCCCAAGTAGCTGGGAGTACAGGCATGCACCACTACGGCCGGCTAATTTTTCTATTTTTAGTGGAGACGGGGTCTCGCTCTTGCTCAGGCTGGTCTCGAACTCCTGAGCTCAAGCGATCCTCTCGCCTCGGCCTCCCAGAGTGCTAAGATTACAGGCGTGAGCCACCACACCCAGCCACAAACCGATTTTTCTATAGAAAAAGGTAACAAATACAGCAGTCTGTGAAGGCAGATTGTCAAATAAAACTGATTCATTTTCCAAATCAGAAATGACATGATCACTTTCTGCTCAAATGCTCTGGGCAGAAGGAAGCCCACTCTGCAATTTTGGTAGTGAAAATCTTATAAAACTATGACATGATGGGACAATATTTTTAAAATTCATCAACATAGACATTAAAATACTTCATGTTGAGAAAATAATTCCCTTGCAGCTACTTACTTTCACAATTCTTAAATATTTTATCATTTTCTCTGAATATGTTGTATCTACACCACCCAACTTGATGCTTCATCCAAACAGAAATCTTTTTCATGTTTTCCCAGTCTGAACACCTTTTGACAAAGTTATTCTCCCTTGTGGGAGTCTTAGGTATACCCCTGGCATTACCATTTGTTCTGGGAGTTTCCTTCTATGCTAATAAATCAACTTGGGGTAGTGATGGCTATCCTGGGGACGTCTACACTGAAGTCTTTAGGTTCATGGAAAGTGTTGCTTCACTTGATAATCTGGAGCTCAATTGAGACTTCAACAGTATTCCCTAGTCAAATAAGACTGTGGTTTCAGAACCAGTAGTTCTCTACTACTGCCACATGTGGTCATTTAGGGACGTATATACTCATTCATTCTTACTCTCTTTCCTTTACATTTTTGGTCCTCATTTGCTCCATTTCCACATATTGAGCACCTGGACTTTTTTGGTCATTGTTTAACTTACTCAAATGATAAGTAGCTTCTCCTGGTTTGCCTAAGAACTTCCCATTTTTGGCCCCAAAGTCTCACATCTAGGGAACCCCCTCAGACCCAGGCAAACAGGGATGCTCGGTCACTCTATCAGGTACCATGGAGACCATCTCAGGATGACCAGTTTTTGTTAATTCCCTCAGTGCCAAAAGAAAAAAAAATTAAGTTTTAAAGATCAGTGGACATGGAAAAGAGCTTCAGTACAGTTCTTTCTATCTATTTAATAAACTATGTAAACTCTTGTGACTTTTTTCAAATGCAGTCATCCTGATGATCAGGATCACAGAGAATTTTGGAGGTGGTAGTTCTTGGAAAGGGCGCCCCATTTAGGCCTAAGGAAAGCCAATAATCAAATAGTTACTAACTACTGAAAATCAGTAATCAAAACCAAGATCATTTGGGAAGACTGAGCTATAAAGAGAGAATAACTGGAGGTTCTCCATTGTATAACATAAGGACTTTCTGACTTGGAAAATTTTAGCAGCTGAATTTCATTTGGGATTATAGTAGGCCTACACAGCAAATTCTCAGATCCAAGAGGGTGCTGTTGTGGGCCCAGCCAGGATTCTATCCCATCCTGTTTGCTCACTGGCTCCCCCAGTGAGTGAACCAAGGGAATGGCAGAACCTCAAAGTCCTCCCCATCACCCAAGTCTGGACTTGTCCCAAGGGACCAGAAGGTTGTAACTGCAAAGAGATTATTAACAGTTCCATGTTTCATTGGGAATAAGAGTTACCAGCAGCTTTGGAGTTTTGTGTGAGTGTGTGATTTGTGAAAACCAAAGAAGGGGCTACTGAAAATACAATGATACAATGTACATATAAGTATGCACTAAATAAATCAATTGTGAGATTTTCTTAAGATTAACTGAGGGGAAAATACAGCTTCTCCAGTGTTTGACACCCACTCCCTTTTATTTCCCTAGAGTGAGAAGCATTGTCCTTAATAAAATTATTTGGGAGGAGTCTATGAGCTTATTTCAGTAGGAAATAGAAAAGAAGAGGATCCATCCTTTAGTCAATTCTGGAGGTAAAGAAACTCTAAGTATGGGAAGTAATGGTGTCTGGAAATAACAGAGGTGAAGAAGTTAAATATCTTGGACCATTGGCAGGCCCGTGAGGGCCCCTTCCCCTCAGGAAGTAATCCTAGGATGGGAAGGCCATGAGAAACCAGATACAGAGCATTGGGCAGCAAAATTACCAAGAGAACATAGTTGCAATCCTCCTTTGAGCCTGAGGATGATTTAAAGTTGTGTACTGAGAGACTTGAGAGAATAATACATTAGTGACATATAATATGAAAATAATGACCTTTAAGAAAAATATCTCAATATAAATTTTCACAGCAAATATACATCTTTTTAGAAAGTTTTCCCCTCGAGTGTTCTCCCAGTGTTTCCTGGTTTTCTATTTTGACTTTTATGTATAGAAAATGATTAAATAGATTCTCCCAATATTAGAACTTTAAAAAGAGCACTGAGTCTATCATATCACAGTAGAATCATTAAATGTCTAAAGATTAAAATAAATCAGTATCCTTATTTGTAAGCAAGGATAGGTGTTAGAGGAGAAATATATTTTATGTCACAATTACAGTGATTATGTGCAATAATACCTTTTTCATTGCTTTTGATTATCAGTATTTATTCTTTTTTAATGTATAGCAATTAACAGTTGGCCATAATTTTGTTTATGATGATATACACTATTCTAAAATGAACAGCAATCCTTAAAAATCTTTAAGAATAGAAAAGGACACCCAAGGATATAGAGAAATTGATATCCAAAGAAAAGGTTATCTGGAGCTGTGCCTGTGTAACTCTTCTAGTTCACTGTCATTTTCAATGTAGGGTACAAATTTGGCACGTGTGATTTGTGTATGCATCATTTCTGTTTATTTACAGATAGGTTTATTTTCTCATGATATTCCAAACCACAAGAGGATAGTTACATCGTTCTGTAGTTTTTCTTTGTCTTAATCTTTGCTTCTAGATTTAACGAAATATTCAAGGGGATGTAAATACCAAGACGCATGCTTAAATGCACTGAATTTTATTTTACACTGCCTTCTCTCTCCAAGGACAGAACCAACTTCAAATAAATGATATATTTCCTTGTACTAAAATTTGTTTCCGTATGATTGACTATCTATCTCGGTATTGGGCTAGGTAATGGAAACATTTAGATTAGGTATTAATATATCTCTCTCATGTTTTTTTCAAAAGCTATGTGTAAGTCACATAATCTTTATTCTATTCTTAACACTAGTAACACACGTACCTACATTTCATATTATCATTTCATGTCAAATTTAGAATTTCTCAAATTTCATTTTTTCTGATACAGTCTAATGTTATGCCCACTCCACAAAGATTGTTTGCTTAAATTGAATTGTTTCGGCACTATAATATTTAGTTAAGCTTTTGTAAATAGAGATTGCCACTGTGTCTCATACATACTCCTATTAAACCTCACCATTACCCTCTTACTATTTATTTTACATTGTTCAATCCAATTATGTTATAAAGGTGTCAAAGACAAGGAAGGATATACTTGGTTGATTCTCCCCAGTGCCTATGTGGCACTTTGGTTTTGCCCCTGGCTATGCTGCAATAAAGTTTCAGAATCTCGAATCTGTTCTAGCCTTAATATGGGAAGTTAGCTTTGAGTTTGAAGTTACAGGGGGCAGTTGCTTTATGAAAAATTCAGACTTTAACATTGCACTGTTAACTTAGAGACAAGGTCAACCATTGTATCAGTTTAACAAAATGCCAGGCTTGTGGTAGATTCTGGATTCTTCCTTAAGATGTCAGAAATAAGAAATGTAGCTACCTGCTATCCCTGATAAGTTAGCATTTTCTTATGACTTGCTTATGCAGCTATAGAATGAAAGGGGGCCCATAGAGTCGCTTCAGTGATTATAACATAACATGCATTCTAATAAGGGGCTGTCTACCTCTTGGCTGAGTTCTTCAGGAATGTGATTGCAGATTGGAGGTAAAACAACTCTTCACCCTGCAGCAGTAACTAGCAGAGCATGTGACATTTACCTTTTGGGGAAGAGTTTGGGGGAGCCAGAATTACATTCTGGAGACGTTCCAGCATCCATGGGTCCAAATCATACACTATCCACTCACATCCTTCCAAACAGTCATTTGAAAGCTGGGAAGAGAGAATCTCTTCTCCATTATCTGATGGTCCTGCCTTGGGGAAAGGTGCATAGAAATGGTATGCAAACACCCTTGACCCTTACTGACATTACTAATATTCTCAAACTATGCCCTTACAGCAGGAAAGAGAGGGTTGTAAATATGCTCCCCATCCTGTAAATTCATTTGCTATCAGCAGCTAAAGAAAAGGGAGAGAGAAAGAAAAGGAAATGGTAAACTCACATTCCAAAAACAGAATATAACCTATCTCTCATCATATATCCCTTATTAGTTTTCTCAGTATTTTGGAGCTACACGAAATTTGTTCCATTGAACACTCTTAACACTAGGCTAATTAGCAATGACCACCAATAGATTTCTGTGTCTATTAATTAATAAAAATGTATATTTTTGAATAATGTATATCATCATAATGATCCATCAAAATATTCCTTAGAGTAACACAAATATGTTGTCCTATGAGTACACATCACTGATTTTAACATATCAAAGGAGTGAGAGTTAGTATTGTATCTGTAAGTGAGCCTATGCTTTGTGGTCAAGCAGTACCCATTAATAAATTTGTGGGATTTCATTAGCCTAGAAGGGAGGCAGACTGGACAGCACCAAAAGAAAGTCATGTTAAATTCTTCAAACAGATAATCATTACCTCTTATTTAGAAACAAACACCCAAAACTAAATCCTTCAATAATGGTATCCAAGTCTTGAAGTGAGAGTGAGGTATGAAGGAAGAGAGGAAAATCAACAGGTTTAGAAACTCAAGATTCTGAGGCATTCTTGGAGAAATTTATTTCAGAAAATATAGAGAAAGCAAAATTATTATCCCTAGAAAATAGTATTAATCAATGTAGTCAATGATCTCATCCCTGTGCATAAAAGCTAAGAGTTCTGACCCCAACTAAAACAGTTCAGAAAAGAATCTGGTTCTCTTTAATTTTTTGACCAATTTTTCTGAGTCAAATTTTGTGAAAGTAACAGTAAATTCATGGATGGTAGGATCTTAGTGTTTTGGTAAAGAAAGCTTGTGCTGTGGTGACACTCTGAGCGTGCAATGGATTGGATGTTTGTGTCCCTTTAAAATTCCTATGTTGAATCCTAACTTCAAATGTGATGGTATGAGGATGTGGGGCCATTGGGAGGTAATTAGGTCATGAGGGTAGAGCCCTCATGAAAGGGAGTAGTGCCCTTATAAAAGGGACCCTGGAGAATTTTTTTTTTTTTTTTTGGTACCATATGAGGATACCAGGAGAAGTCAGCAGTCTGTAACCCAAATAGAGCCCCCACCAGAATCCAATCATGCTGGCACTCTGATTTCAGACTTTCAGCCTGCAGAACTGTGAGAAATAAATTTCTATTGTTTATCAGCCACCCAATCTATGGTACTTTGTTATAGCAGCCTGAATTGATTAAGACAGGGTGCACCAGAGGGATTCCTAGGCAGGGCCTTACAGTTATCTTGGAAAATAAGACCCCTTTCTTGGTGGTGCAATTCTCATGCTATGAATCTGAAGAACGTTCATTTAAATATTGATGCCTTAAATCTAGGATTAGCAACCTACGGCCTGTGGGCCAAATTTGGCCTTCCCTATTTTTATAAATAAAGTTTTATTGGACCACAGCCACACTCATTTGTTTACTATTGTTTATGGCTGTCTTCATGCCAAAAGAGCAAAATTGAATGGTTGTGACAGAGATTGTCTGGCTTTCAAAGTCTTAAGTATTTATTGTCTGGCCTTTTACAGGAAAAGTTTGCCAATCCCTACCCTAAGGCACCATGAGGATTTCTTATTTGATTTAAGCATGATGGAATTTCAGAATATATTTTTTGTAGTTTCACACCAAAGCCATAATTGAAGAAAATAAAACATTTTTTCAAAACCAAATAAAGTTTATCATTACATGGAAGCTAAGAAGAAAAAGAAGCACAATACACATCATTCCATGCAATTCAATCTATTGTATACAGCAGAATAGACAGGCTGTTTGTTACCCTTACTAAGTTTTCTGATTGGAAACATAACAAAGGACACTTAATAAGTGGTCAGGAAGCACCTAATCACCCCATTTATTAAACACCTTCAGTAGCTGTTAGAGACAGAGGAAAGCAAGAATATCCATAGTTTCCATTTTCATCTTCTTAAATGTTTAGCTTTTTTTTGCATTAATGAGCATCGAAGAGGCGCACATTTACATTTTTGATCAAGAATAAGATGCAATGAGATTTAATCAAAGCAACCTAGGAGTCTAATTAATGCAATCAGCATTAGGTCGTGCAAATATTGTCATTGAATGCCATCGTGGAAAGCTGGTGACAGTGATTTGGGCTACTGGAAGCTTTTCCCCTCTCTTACTAAGATAAAACCAAGAGGGGAGAGACAGAAACTGAATGCCAAGCCCAGAGTGGGTTTATTCTTTCCATGTTAAGCTTTTCTTATGAGTCATTTAATAACCCTATCAAAACTATCTTATTTAGGTAAAATTCTTAATGCACTACATCCTGTCAAAGCCCCAGAAATCTCATTTCTGGATAATGCTGTTTCAGAGTAATATTAAAATGGGTAGTGGAGTTGAATTATGTCTAATTTTGTCAGTGAAAAGAGTGGTAAAAGGTAAATTAATTCTTTCTGACATCAAGGACAGCACCACAAAGTATGGTAATTTATTAAACATGATTTTAGTAGCCTAAAAGATAAAACTCATAAAACAGGGGAACCTTATTTTTTACTTCTCAATGGCATTATGCTCATTATTTCACTTCTTGTTTTTAGGACATCAGCCACCATAATACTTAGTCAAGTTCAACTATATTTTATTTTAGTTTCATCCAATTATATGGCTGTATACTTTACATAGTCGTGCAAATTAGACCCAGCCAATTGATTTATACCTTAAAATAAATCATATGGAGAACAAGAAAATATTTTACCGAAAATACAATCTCCATACTATAGCCTAGTACTAGGTAGGGTAAGGCTAACAGTCAAATGGATTGTGTCATAGGCAACATGACCATGACATTTATAAAGAGTCTTGATGAATTTTATACTATCTGAATTCTTTTTACATACATGAAACATGTTTGTACTTACTACATGATGAGCTTCTAATTAGTTTTAAGTTTAAGGCTCTTTTTTTGAAAAGCCATACATATAATGTAATTGCTATGGACTTGGGACTACTTTCTATTGCCAAAAAACCGTGTGTGTGTGTGTGTGTGTGTGTGTGTGTGTGTGTGTGTGTCATTGTAAATTCAGCCCCTTGGCATATATATTAAATGTAGCATCAAAGAGAGGCTTGTCTATATTAAAAATTCCATTATATGTAAAAAAATGGCTATAAAAACATCTCTCAAACTTTGAAATTTATATTTCTAAAATACTAGAGATGCACATATTTAAATATCCTTAAGTATGCATAGTTCCTGATAATTCTACTGAAAACTAATCAAATATCAAATATTTCCAAAATTTCTCTGGCATGATGGATAAAAGATTATTGAATTTTAAGTGATGAACACCTGACAAATGACTGTCCAAAATGAAAGAGTATAAGTCATTGCTTTTTAGAGGTGAGCAAATTTGAAAATTGGCACTCAGTAAATGTCCCACAAATATGCAACAGTGCTCTTCAATCCCACATCCCATTCCTTCACACGATGGCTTCAATGCTCAGTCCCACTCACCATTGTAGTTTCTGCTATTGACCCAAAGCTGTTGATAAATATGTTGCAGGTAACATTTACAGGAGGCCCTGCAAGTTGAACAATAGAAAATTTGACAGTTTGTGTTCATGGCATAATCGAGTCACGTTTTTCTCTTGCCAGAGGCATTGCAGCACTTACCATGGTGGTTTCTGTGACTGATCCAAAACTGTTGATAAAAATATTGCAAGTAACGTTTACTGGAGGACCTGCAGAATGCAATAAGAATATTGCAATAGAAATTGAAGCAAAATACAGCTCCATCAACATCTGTGCAAATAGCTAGAGATGTGAATAAAATTAAGATGATGGTGAGATTGCAAAGAAAAAAAAAAGTTTTGCCTAGAGGTGCATAATGATAACATTCTCCTTTGCATTATGGATCATGAGAGTTAAGCAATGGTAACTTACCCTGAAGAGTTTTGAGTTTGGAAAATATAAGCTGAAGATTTATTAACTGAATTAATTGTCATAAGTTGCTATCAAAATAGCCTTTTGGGTAGTGGCTTTCTTTGACCTTAGGGTCATCAACACTGTAGACAGACATCAACACTGGTTGCCCCATGGTGATGAAATAGCCTGGGTCATGAGTCAAAATGGAGGTGAATTTTGGATTATGAATGGGTCAGTAACATCCACCTCCTTTTGTGTGACAGTTTTTAAATCAGTGAGTTACTTTGATTCTCTTGACACCTCTGAATTACCCTACTCATTCTTTATATCCTCTGTTCCCCAATGAAAATGATGTGCAGATACAAAAACAAAGAAAGATACCTTATTTTAAGACATAAACACAAACAGAAATGTCACTTAATGTCCATATTGTTGCTTTAGTAAATATAGTGTAAAGCAAGGGTTATTGCATCCTAGATATGCTTTGAACAAACTAAGAATCCACTTCTCTCTCCAGAGACTCAGGGACTAGCCTGACTCCAGCTCCCTTTTCCTCTTGCCTTTAGTCAATAGATAAATCACTGATGATTCCCTGCATCATATTTTGCTGGGGAGTATGTTTATTGCCTTTGTGGAGTTTTCCTCTAATTTTTTCTGAGGTAAGAAAATACTGCCATGAACTATCTATTCACTTGCTGCTTTTCCCCATAGAAATTTGTCTCTCTTCACTTGAAAAAGGGTCAATAGCCCAGTGCAAGCAACATCCTACTTGACTCTGTACCCAACAAACTGGTAAGCTCTGAATGAAGAAGAGTCTGGCTTGAGGTCTTCCTCAAAGGCTGGTAGTAAAAACACAATTTGTGATCTCACTTGACCACGTTTTTAAAATTTACAAGTCCATGTGGGGTTCTCAAAATGAAGAAAGGCAATTTGGGGTCAAACAGCTAATATAAGTCCCTAGGCAAGATCTTTTGGTAAAAGAAGGAGCAAAGAATTTTGGTAAAAGAGATACATTAAGTTGTTTTTCTTTGAAACATAACTAACTTTTTGGTTTTTAATGAAAAATTAATTGTGTTTATTTTTTTAAAAAAGTATTTGCGGTGGTACAGAATCACAGGTACCACCATATTACCAAAACAATTTTCAGCCATCCCCGCCCCTCTTATGTCAGCATCTGCCAAGATGAGCTCTTCTCCATGGTCAATTCCTACTCTGCTTGATTTTGGTTTTCTTTTTTTGATTATTCAAAACAAAACAAAAATAACCCTTTCTCTTTCTCGGCCATACAATTCTAAGTTATAACAAATATATTTTTTACTAATAAGAAATAAATTAGACAAGGTAGAGGCAAGTTACAGAAAAACGTGTATGTTTGCTTTTTTTCTCTTTTCCCACAAAGAAATATTTCTTTTAAATCATCCAATTCAGGGTGGAAAGCTTTCATGAATTCTTATATGCATGATAGAAAATGAATGATGGGGGGAAGAAATAAGAAAAAGAGAAATGTCATTTTCACAGGAGGAATTTGAAAATTTAACTGTTGGTTGTCTTGTATTATACATTATTTGTTTGTCTGGCCTACCTAACCAGCTTGGAAGCATTTAGAAGGCTGGGTCATACCCTCATATATTTGTTTGTATCCTTCATGGTAAATGTCAGTCTGAGTATATTGCTGGAACTTAAAAATATTTTTTAAGCTACCACATATTGATGCACTGTGCTAAGCACAAAATAAAATTATCTAGTTTAATCCTCACAAAAAAGAATTTTTTAACTGCTCTATTAAACGTTTACAGATGAAGAAATGGGGTTAGAGAGGTTAAGTTGCTTAAAGTCACATCACAGTAATTAGAAAAACTGAGACTCAATGTCTCATCATTCCGATTCCAAAAACCTAAACTTTCAACCACTTTGCTGCACTGCCTTCATTACACAATATCTATCCTCTCTCCCTCCTGACCTGCTAGTCATGATATTTCACATTGGTTTGTACCCTTTCTTGATCCTTTACATCTGATCTCTTCAATCTTGGGCATTTTGTTTCAAGGTTCATTTGCATTTCTATATAAAATCTTAGAAAGAAAAAAAGTAAGGGTTTTTTTTTTGATGAGGAATTAGCATGTACATATACTAAAAACTGACCTGTATTAAGACCTTGCTATGTGCCAGTGAGTGCCTTATTTTCATTCTTCAATAATTAGGTGCTATGATGACCCTCCTATTTTAGATGAGAAAAACTGAGGCACAAAGATGGTTAATTAATTTTCCCAAGGTCATAGAGTTTATCTGAGGCAGAAATTGTCTAACTTTGAGGACACTTTTCTTAACTACAGGGATAAAATGCCTGAGGCCAATAGAATTATCCTAATGATAGAAGCTACCTAAATATGGAACTTGACCAGCAAGTTCTTTGGACTGAATGATAGAACTGGTTTTTATTTCACTTTTAAAAATTATCCTGATATGTGCTAGCACAACCTTTCATGTGTGTGTTTTAGCCCAGTAATCTGCTGTGGTGTTCTGACTGACAAGAACATATTCTTAGATGTGATCACCAGGGAATGAATGTGTTCTGTAAACTGTGGAAACAAAAATTTATACTAGTTAACCTCATTTAATTGATTTGTCAGTAAAATGATGATATTCCAAAGTGAGTTGGATGAGAATCTGACTGAAGAAAAGAATTATGTAGACATCTAGTCTCTCATATCACTATCCTTCCATTCCTTCTTTCCTTCCCACTTCTCTCCATTCTTTACTCTCTCCCTCCCTCCTTCTCTTTCTCTCTCACTCTCGTCTTTCCTTTATTTTTCCCTTATTTTTATGAGAAAGAGTGATCTGGCCATAACTCAAGTATGCAATCCAAATATAAATGAAAGTAAAAAAATAGATCTGGAATACTTTAAATGTATTTGGAAGAATGGCTCCCTTCCCCTACCCCCAGCTCAAAGTATGACAATCCCCTTCCCATATTAATCCTTTCTGTTGCTATATATCACTCTCTCAGAGTATCTTCTTTAGAGTAAGGCATTTGTCTTAGAAACCCGTGTAAAATTATAATTATGCTACTTTAGAGGGATAATAAGTTATCGATTATTGTCCATTAACATCTTTGCTTTCTGATCAGTTGATCCAATTGGCTGTAGTAGGTAACAGGGTTATGAAGAATAGCTCATCCAACTATTATCTCCTCTGCTGCTCGAACTGTGGTCCGAGGACCAGCAGCATCAGCACCATCTGAGAACTTATTAGAAATGCTGAATCTCAGGCCCCATCTGAGACCTGCCGAGGCAGAGTCTGCACTTTAACAAGGGAGATTTGTTGCTGTGGACCATTTTTCTCCCTTTCTAGATTAAGATCATTTGTACTTTGTTTCAGTCTTTTGAGAGTGTCCCTTGAAATGTTAACTGTAGTCCATTTATAAAACTTCTAAGGTCAAACTAGTTTGGAAAACACTGTTGAATAAAGTTAGGCAAATTTCTTTAATGTAGATTTCCCCAAAGTTTCTTTTTTAATTTTTAAAAAATTGTGGTCATATATATATACATATATATATATATTTATACATATATACATATGTGTGTATATATACTTTTAACAATATTCATCGGCACTAATTGCATTCACAATGTTGTGCAACCATCGCCACTATGTTTTCAAACCTTTCCATCACCCCAGATAGAAACTCTGTAACCCTTAAGCAATTACTTTCCATTCTCCCCTCCCTCCAGCCCCTGGTGACCTCTAATCTACTTTCTGTACCTATGAATTTGCCTATTCTGGATACTTCATACAAGTAAAATCATATAATATTTGTCCTTTGTGTCTGGATTGTTTCACTTAGTGTAATGTTTTCAAGGTTCATCTATGTTGTAACATGTATCAGAACTTCATTCCTTCTTATGGCTGAAAAATATTTCATTGTATGCATATACCACATTTTGTTTATCTATTCATCTGTTGATAGACATTTGGATTATTTCCACATTTTGGCTATTGTGAACAATGATGCAGTGAACATTGACATTAAAGTATATGTTTGAGTTCCTGCTTTTAATTCTTTTGGATACATATTGGCTCATATGGTAATTTCATGTTTAGCATTTTGAGGAACTGCCAAACTGTTTTCCACAGCAGCTGTACCATTTGTACACAAAACTTTCCTACCATTTTGGGTTGCCTTTTTTTAAATTTAGTAATCACTGGGTTGCTGTAAACTTTTTATTGTTTTCTAGAATTCTGACAAAATTGGTTCTGACAGTTTCTACTGGCCATTTTGTTGACATCACCCTCTCTTTCTCCAAAACTTCAATACACTCATGTAAATTATGATGCTCCTGAAGGAAAACATAGTGTGTGTCATTATTTCCCAAACTTATTTGACCATAGATTTTTTTAGATAGACCATCCTTTTCATGGAGCACATTTCAAAGATATCAAGCATTCTGCAAAACATTGTTTTGAAAATGCTGATCCATATTATTCATTTATTAATCCAATTAACACATTCTTGTTCAATAGTAAATATCTTAGATGATAATAATAGACCTAGTAAGAAGACTAAAGGCAATCATAAGGCCCTGTTATTCTGCCAAGGAAGAAATGTTCTATTAGGGGCTGCAGAGTAGGTACCTAGGATGGAGAGGCAATGGAAGAGGAACAAAGTGTAAGTAAAGATCAGCTTAACCTTTCCCATTTATTTGTTTAAGACTAAATCTATGTGATGATCCTCTAGTCTGGAGATATAACTCAGGTATGCAAGTGAAAAACTGCATGTAATCAGATTTGACAAATATATTAATTCCTGGACGAGTTCTCTTAAAAACTCAATGCCCTAGGCCCTCGTCATTTTTTTCATGGGACAGATAGTAAATAGATTAGGCTTTGTGGGCCACAAGGTCTCTGCTACAGTAACTACTCAATTCTGCTTTTGTAGTGAAAGTAGTCTGTAGATAATATGTAAACTAATGAGTGTGACTGTGTTCTAGTAAAACTTTAGTTACAAAACAGGTGGTAGGGCAGATTCGGCTTGTGAGCCAAGTTTTCTGGGCCCTGCTCTGCAATCAGACTAGGAGGTTGGAGAACAATAGAAATAGTTATGGAATTCCATGGTCTTTCCATAGCTGAAAGTGAGGGCTGGCCATGGACATGGAAGAACATAGGGACTGCCTGTAGGACTATGTACAATGAGTTTCATGTTCTGCTCTGTGGCATGAACAAAGTCCACTTTAGCAGAGATATTGGATGGGAAATGATGTCCTTGGGGCCAGTGGCACTGGAGTGGGCCCAAGTGAAAACCATCACGCCTGAATCAGACCACTATGTTATCCAAGAGTTAGGAGGTAACATGGAGTGAAACAGGTCTAGGCCAGATAATGTGGACAACAAATAATATACTTGACTCAGTCATTATATTTAATATATTATATTTAATATAATGACTCACATTGCTCTTAAAAATGCATCAATAGTAAGAACCTTCTGTATTTGCATATTCAAAACCTGGAACCAATTTTTATAACTTCTACCATGGTAATGAAAAATGTATCTATTATTCATAGTGACTCTATTAAAGAAAGTTTGTTAATGTATATATGTATACAAATACATATATTTATTCATATATATACAAATATAGATATATTTATTCATATATATGTCATTGACCAAAGCTTTCTCTTAACAATAAATGTTATTTTTATAAAAGCTTTATGATGGATTCTATTTTAAAATAAGTATAGGGGAAGAATAGGGGATCCCGTGTATCACCAAGACAGATAATCACTATTGCTTAGCTTTCATTAGTTATTTCCCAATGCTATTTTAAGGTAAAAGACTACTCAAGAGCAGAGGACAATCTTTGAGTTCTAAGATGAAAATTTCATTTTTTTCCTCTGTTGTGACAAATAGAAAAGAATGACATTTTCATTTTGCATTTTATTTCTCATAAATAATTTAACATGTCTTCAAGAACCACAACTGCTTTAGTGTGGGGCCCTTGGATGGGAATGGAATATTAAATATATGTGCTTGATTTATATACAAATTAAATTTCCTTTGGAATAAGAAAATTTTGTCTAGCAGAAAGATCCTTGCCATTACCCCAAGAGATAAAGGGGAAAAACAAAGCACACAGAGGAAGCAAGAAGCTGTAGAGTTAAGGGTCAGAGCCTTGATATCTGAACAAGAGTAAGCACTGCTTCTTATGATGGCTTCCTGTGTTGCATGGTGCTTTGATGCCCATGAAAGAGAGAGCTTTGGAGGACGGGAGGATCACAAAGAGGAAGGAATGGCTTTTCATGGTGGCACTCCCTTTGTGAGGGGGAATTTGAGGTATTTAATCTGAAAGAATGGAGAAATTTTTTTAATGTCATGATTATAATTAGAAATGGCCACACAATCTAACCCATTGTATTATTTTAATCTCCTTGAAAATTCACCATGAATAAATTATATACCATTAATTCTTCTGCTGAACCCATGGTCAAAATGATCTTAACACTCCTATTGTATTCAGTTTATTTGTTGACATCCAGGACTCTGCAAAGAGCAAAACATTCAGAGAAATAAACAGGATGGACATTTACTGATTCCCACAGCCTGATGAGATAGTCCAGCAAACCATTTGCTTTGGACCAGCTACGTTGATAGAAATGAGGAAATTGACAGACAAAGCAATTAATTAACACCTAAAGTAGCTTAAATATCAAGAACTAAATAACAGCTTCTGTGAGCCCTTCCCACTAATGGCTACCAGTTTATCAACGGCTCTCACACAAGGATAAATGGACAGATGGACACATGGCTCAGATCCATGTCAGAGAGCCTTGAGAATGCTGGCAAGTTTTTATCTTTGCATGCTGTGAATTTCTTCATGGTTTAAAAGGAAGGAATAAGACAGGGTCCATCATCTCATATGGGGTGATCTCTTTTAAGGGAGAAAGTAGGTGCTTTTAATAATTACACTGGAACATCAGGCATAAACTAGGACTATACTGAACAAAACTAGACTGTGAGTCATACTACTCAATGTTATATTAATATTTGAAGTATGGTGGCTACTAGTCTGTCTTGTCTTTAAGGCTAGCTCTGATTATTACCACCTGTAGACTTTAAACAGACTACAGAAACTCTCTGAGCCTGTTAATTCTTCTGTAGAATAGGAATAATTATGCTTATCTTTATTGTAATAATTAGTAGTAATGTATGGAAAGCAATAGTTATTAAGCAATAGTTGCTTAATAAATTATAGTTGCTATTATTTACAGTAACGATAGTAATATTACTATCATTGTTACAAGTTCATTGGATTGTCAAAATATGCCTATGCAGGAAATAAATCATAAAATCCATTTTAGTATAAACTGAAATCTTGAGACTACAAATTAGATTTACCAATATTTTCTATGATAATATTTACAGAAATGATGCTTATCACATCCAATTTTCTTTCTCTTCTCTCTGTAAACTCTGTTTTTGTGTTATTGTTTTTTTTTTTCTCAGCTCTACACGACTTCTTGACAGGACTCAACTACATTTTACAACTTTCTTGCTTCTAGAAATTAGGAATAAACATTCTTCATATCTGATGAACCCACATAGCCATCATGGGTTTGAGATAATTGCTGCTAGCTTCTTTGTTTAAAATAGGGTTTCTCAACTTCAGGATTATTGGCATTTGGGGCCAGATCATTCTTTTTTGTTGGGGGCTCTCCTGTGTATTGCAAGTTGTTTAGCACTATCCCTGGTCTCTACCCACTAGATGCCAGTATCACCTCCCTCCCCATGGAAGAGAGGACAACCAAAAACATGTACAGGCATTTGCCAAATGTCTTCTGAGGGGAAAAAAATGTCCCCAGTTGAGAACCATTAAATTATAAAAGGAAAGTAACAATGGCAGGATGAGTGAAAAGGTTATTTAACAAAGATCACATTTTATGTAATAAGCTTCAGATTAGTCTCTGCTTAGCCAAACAAATGCTACTGTCATATTAAGATGTTTCTTGATCATATGACTGTCTTATGAGAGAGTCTAATAAGTTTCAACAAAGAGTGTGAACTTTTAAAAATATTTAAACATACTTTGGGTGAAAACATGACAGTATTATAGAACTTATAGTCCTTTGTTGGGTTTGTTCATCAGGAAATTAAATTTGCAGACATTTGCTGAATTCTGTGCATTTCCATGTTACAAATCTTCAAGATCAACAAATATTTATTGAGTACCCATTATGTGCCTGATGTATACTTGGTCTTCTACTAATTATTATTTACAATTAGATGGTGAATTGAGGGGCTAAATAAAAGAAAATCAGGCATTAAGGACAAGTCAGAAATAATTTGCCGAAAAGCTTTTGAGTTGTTCTGCAAGAAATGTCAGATGAAACGAAAAGTGTGTGCCTAACCAAGCATCACAGAGAGGGCATTTTACTAAGCCTCTTTCTAATACAAGTGAACTGCTGCTTTTTTGTTCATTGCAGGATCGTAGTGACCTTAAAGTGAACAGTTTAGTTGTGGGAGATTCAGGGCACTTTACTTGTGGTAGCAAGGTTCATTTCCTATTTTAAAGATCTCAGAGACTAAATAGAACATTCAGGTTGAGAATAATTTGTAAGTGTAATCTACATATATTTCTGTTTATGCTATAATAAAATGTCATCAGATGAAGAATTACTGAAAAATATGGGATTCTTGCTATCTTGGGATTGGGGCAAATAATAAATAAAGATCCATTTAGCCTTAGAAGAATACAATTTTAAAAGCCATTTGGAATTAGTTTTCAAATGAAGGGACCTGAAAATTTCTCATGAACCCAAATGACATATTCATTCATTTTAGGAAGTTACAAAAATAGAATTAAAGATGACTTTCTCTCATGTTAATTGAATCCTCTACTACTTTGAAAAATGAATAGCAAGTTCAGCAACTTGTTAGGTCCCAAAAAATTGAAAATAGATTATTTTGCATTAATAATTCTTAAGAAGGAACTATGCTATGTTCAAAGTTATAATAATGGAATTGGTGGATGGAATCCATACATGTATACATACTTGTTTCCATGTTCAAATCTTCTCATCCTTCAAAATAAAATGATACATACTCAATGAATTTCTTCATGATTCTTCCATCTGAATATCATCTTCCATGGCATTTCTATAGCCCCATAACCCTTACTATATTATATTATAGTCAGTTTTTATATATGTCTAATCTTTTCTGGTATGATCTAGACAGGGCATGGTTTTTATCTGATTCACTGTTATGTTCCCTTTGGCACTTAATATAATACTGAGCACATAGAAGGCATTCAATAAATGCTCAGTGAATGCTATTGATCAGAATATAAGCCTTTTTTGTATAAGGAAATGTCAGTGGTATCCGAAGAAATCTGATTCAGAACAACTTTCAATACAAGGCATTTTAACCCTAGTAATTCAGCCTTCATCCCTTCAGTTTCAAAGGGTAGTTCATTCAAAAAGAAATTCATTTAAATCAGGGGTCACATCTAAGCCTACGAGATCAGAAGTGAATTCTGCTTATCTCTCCAGAGCACTCAACAGAATGAGAAAATTATGACAAAAACATAGCAAGTCACTAATGAGAAGCATTGCAGCATGCTCCTTTGAAACTGATACTGAGCTGCTCTGATTGAGGTGTGGGTCAGGAAACTTCTTAACTTGCTCTCCCTCTTGACATCATCACTCACCAATGCAGCATGGCTTAATGAAAAAAAAAATCATAAACTCAGGGTTAGAAGGACTGGGTTTAAATCCTGGAGCTGTTATGTACTATTTGTGTGACCCTGTGTAGACTACGTAATTACTCTGGGCTCTAGTTTCCTCATCCAGATAAGGAGAAATATCTTCATTTAATTCTCAGATTCCTTGGGAGAACTGAATGAGGTAGGGAATGTGAAATGCTGACTACTTCTTTTCTCTTACCATCTCCTTCGCCTATCAAAGAAGGATCTTCCTCACAAACCTTGAGATTTTCCTTTTATTTAACAGTCAGATGTACTTTTCTCAAGTACCTTATCTGTGGCAGGCATTTTATTACTCTCATCCCTACTCACAGTGTTAAGAAAAAGACCTGGATTTTAAAAGCATCAATAAGCTCTAGAAAAAAAAAAATCTGATCCCTCCTTATTGGAGAAGGATTTCATCCTTACATCTAACAATCATAAGTGTAAAGGGAAAAATGTGCTTCTGTGAAAAACTGTGCATTGTCTATATGGCACACCCTTCAGTGCTATCCAACTGATTCTCTGGGAGCTAGTTTACAGCTCTGTAAATTATATAACTGATAGCAATGCAAAATATCTCTTGCTTATAGGCATGCAAATTCTGTCCTGTTTTGTCCTGTAGTGGTTCAAATTACTTCCTTTCCCCGCCATGGAAGAGGTTAGTTGTGCCTCCATTTGCACATTCGTTTTAATATTCTTGATCTATAAATGTGTCTGTTCTTTGGATTTGGTGGTGGGCTGGTTATACCATCCGCCTGATTCCCTCATTGATTAATGAGTTAAATAAAATCTTTAACATGTATTAATTTTATGTCTGTATGAGAGTCATGATTTTACCTTATTTTGGAAAATTATTTTTTAATGTAACATTTTAAAAAAAAATAAAGAGATTATTACCCTTTGGAAGTCTTAGGCTCAGAGCCAAGCTTTGGAAGCTTGAAGACCTAAATCCTGTTCAAGGCTATCGCACTGCCTGGCAAGCCAGCACTTTCTATTTAGCTGTCAAAAAAGATCTTAAAGCACTATGTCTGCCAACGACTAGTACCTAAGCTCTCATTTCTCTCCTCTGTTCCTCTGTGGCTTCCACAAATGAGGACTTGTTTCCTCCTTAGGCATTATGCACCATTTCTCTGAGGGTGGGAAGGTCACCACTGGACTATTAGGAAACAGGTTTTCTAAGTCAGCAAGAGATCTAAAAATAGAAGCCAGAGCTCCTGATATGTACTCTTCTCTACTAACAACTAGGACAGCCGCTTTCCTACTGCAAAAGGAAACCCTGAAATCATGGTGCTTGTTGTGTTTACAAATGCTCAAATTTGACTGATAGGCCCTCAGCACTTATGTAGCATAATACTTCCATGTCTTATCTCGTGCTACACTATGCATCGTTGTCATTCAGTTTAACTAAAAGGAAATTTATTAGACTCCTTCTACATATTAGGTGCTTACTTAGTTTGGGTTTCCCTTGAGTCAAGGATTCAGGTGAAAGTAGTCTATTTAGGATGTGAATGATATGCTAGATGAAAAGTGGAAAGTGGGACAGGGTAGGGAAGGCAGACAAGAAAAGGTGCATTAATAAGTCCATTATTTTCTGATGGCAAATGAAGCTTTATCCCATGAGCAACTCTAGTAGGCTATATAGACACAGTACTCTGAACTATTCTGTCCAAGGGGAGAAGGAACTGGGGTATTTTACATTAATTCCCATCAGTTATTGGATGAGAGTTATTAGATGAAAACCCTCAAGCAAAGAAATGCAGCTGCTGCCACTTGGAAGTCAGGCTGTGTACCGACATGGTAAGGGATTGGGGATATGGGCGAGACACTGACATTGATGCCTTGTAAGGTCCTGGAAATACCAAAATGTACTCGATCCTTGTATTCAGTGAACTCATAATCTGTCGTGGCAGAAAAACGTGGATTAGACTAACTACAATGTAATATGATAATAAGAATAACGTTTTAAGGGTACATAGCAGAGGAGGTTACAGATTGTGCATGGGGAAAGGGCAAAGGAAAGGAGAGGAGAGATTCTTTGTAGGAGGTTAGATGTATCTCTTCATATGTAGGGGAGGGGGAAGATACGGCCCTATTTTACAGTGATTATATATTGCTAGCCAAATGTAATCAGCAACTGAAGGCTGAACCTGCATTATTGTTCTTCATTACATATCCTCCCTCAGATCTGAATGCCCCCAAATCTTGCATTGTTAAGAGATTTTTAAAGTGATAGAGAAACTGTCCTATGTCTGCACTTTGATATTATATATTTCTACCTCCATCTCAGTGTGACAGGATTTCAAGTGCTGAGCTGAATAGTGCTGTCCCTCCAAGAGTGAGGAAGCCATGTGGCCTCCTCTCATTCATCATAATCAGGTTCACACTTGAAGTGGAAGAGGTCATTCTCCCACTTGATATCATCATTCCCTATGGGCTCATGATAATAGTCAGTAATATCACCTTGGAACCTCAGGAGGGTTATAATTTGAAGATATGAGAGTTTGAATAGTTTGCTAAAGAAATAGAATGGAGTTTGTACCCATGATCCTTTCACACTAGAGACAAGAGTTGTTGAGGCTTTTAAAAGGCTCTAATTTTGTGTGTTGTACCAGACACAATAAAGCAATATTGTAGAAAAGAACGTCCCTTGATGAGAAATGGCCTCATTCCCAAACCCTCAGGTAATGGAGGTACAAAGTCTGCCAAAAGTCAAAAGGTAAGAATCGTCCTAAGAGAGTCTTTTTGGGGACTAGCTTGGGTTGATGCATACCTCTCCAAGCATTCATCTTCAATCATATGAGCTGTACATTTGCAAACACAGACACTAGTAGTCTGCCTAGGCCACCATACGGAATAGCACAGTTGCTGAGTATGAGGACTCCAGCACCAGACTGCCTGGATTTGACCAGCTGCTCTGGCTCTTACAGCTGTCCCAGCTGTAAGGATTCAGAATATTAGTTTCTGGATCTGGAAAAATGAAATTGGTAGCAGTAGTACTTATTAATTTCATACGGGACAAATGAGAGCATGCATGTGGCACACTTAACATGTTGCCTGGCACATCATGAGGTACACATTGCCTTTGTAAATGCCACCCTTACTCATTTTCTATCTCTTCCTTATACTTCAGCCATTACCAACTCCCCTTACTCAGAACTTCCAGTTTCCATGGCATAATTCCATACACAGCTGCATAATTATATAGACAACAGTTGGCTTATGTTGCTCAGACTTCTTTTTATGTTTGTTATTTCATTTGCTCAGGAAGATGAAGTATTGCTAGAGGACAAGGGTTATCTGTCACTGCTTCTCTAAGTTCCTGAAGTTGCTATATGTTAGGCATATCATAAGTGTCTCTCCCAAATACTTTGTGGTTAATTTATACCTTGCTACAAAGTTTACTTGATTTTGTACATAAGCAGCAAGTACTTCCTCTACTTAAGAAAAGACCAAGTAAATTGTTTCAGAGAGAAGACTGCTTAGTTCTGAAAGAATACTACCCCAGCAAACAACCCTCAAAACCTTCCCTCCCCCGTTCCATGAGCAAGCTTGGGCTCTTCATATATATTAGAAAATACTAATAAAGAGAATAAAATTGCAGACTTCAGGTCTCAGACTTAGAGTTTTCTTTCACTATGCCCAAATGATTGAGATTGTTTAATGAAAACATTCCCAGGGCCCAGAGAGTAAACTGTCTTGGGAAGCAGACTATAGGACTAGATCAAATGCCAGATGGAAGGGTATGCTTTTTAGTATATCATAGCCAGTATTTTCTTGGAGTTTGTTTAAGAACGTCACAAATTTGTACTGAAAAAAGATGTTAAAAATGATTACAAAATGCCATTAGTCAGAGACAAAATCACAGAATGTGTAACCCATGAAGGCAGTAGTCCCTGTATCCTTTCTCCTTTCCTCAGCCACTAACTGTCTCTGCCACCTTCACCCCTGATCTATAAGTTAGTTCCAATACATCCCAAAGAGAAAGCTGCTGGGTGATTGGAGAGAAATCAGCTTTGCTCATTCATTTAATTATTCATCAAATATTTATGGAAGATTAATCATGTGCTCAAATCTGAGAATGTAAAGTTGAATAATAAACAGATCCTGAGGCAAAACACTCCAAAGGCCTTACAGGCCACTAGACTCACAAGTCCCTTGCATGGCTGTAATTAAAAAATGGACACAAGTCTAACTCATGAGCTTGATGTACAACAACACAAATCTTTAAGTGTTTTATTATCCACTAACGGTGACAAGGCAGATTCATGCCAGACTGCCTGGACTCAGTCAGTTCTGTACCCTTCCTAGCCATGTGATCATGAGCAACCACGTCAGCTCTCTGTTCTAGTTCCTTATCTGTAAAATAGGGATAATAATAACATGTATGTGCTTCTCTATAAGGTTGTTAGGAGGATTAAATGAGTTAATATTCAAATTGATTACAAGAATGCTTGACACATAATAAGGACTCAATTAATATAAAATAACAATGCTATTATTAACTATTTCTGGGACCCTACAATGAAAATTGTGTGAAATAGATGGATGAGTGCAGTGAGAAATAAAGGGCTGGCTAAGAAGGCAGCTGATGAATAACTTGGACACTTAGTCCTTTTTGTCTGAGAATAGTGCATAATACACTCTGGCTTGATATTCTAGGTCTTATGTTTAAAATACATAAAATATCTTCCTACTCCATAAGCCAATGAGAAGTATATTTTAATAGAAAACTCTGTTTTTATGATATATTTACATTTTTAAATGCTTTTAAAGTCTTGGTGGTCTGTCATGACGGCACAAAGGGAGCATGCATCAAAATATTAAGGGCCTAGTGTTCTTTTTCAGCTTCATGGTGACTCCACCCAGGACCAGCCCATGCTGATGGCAGTGGTCCCTCTGGCAGATCGCAGAGCACCACTTCACCAAGAAAATAGAGACCGCTGAACTTACCCTGACTAGCTTCTCCTCCACCTGTAAAACTTATTATCAGGGTAAAGAAATAGTATTTCTCCTCTAGTGCAAGGATAATCTCTCCATCTACCTTATAAGATTGATTCTTCCTGCCTCTTCCAGAACCCCACTCCATCAATTATCCTCTATCTCTTTTGCACTTTCAATCTCCCTTTCCTTTATTCTACAAACACATTGTTCTCATATTAATTAAAAAAAAAAAACCCTCCTTTCCTCAAACTCTGTGATCTAATATCCAGTCTCCCTCTTTCTCCTTGGCACTGATCTTTTAAATGAGAAATCTGAAAACTTACTTCCCCCACTTTCTCAAACCTCATTCACTCTACCAGCTCAATCTGAACTTTTTGTCTCACTATTCTAGGGAAATCGCTCTTGCTAAGTCAAAAATGTCCCCCTGGCCAAATCCAATGACCTCTTTCTTTGGTTCTTTCTACTCCAGATTCCTGCTGCACTTGGCATGGTTGATTTACTCATTCTCAAAACTCTCTCTTCTCTTAACATCAATGACTGCTTCTTTTTCTAGTTCTGCTCTACATTTTCCAAACACTCCTTCTCTGTATCCTTTGTTGAGTCCTTCTCTTCCACTTTTATTCCTCCAGTGTTCAAGTTCACGGAAATCCTATCTTTTTGTCTTCTTTACTCATTCTATGCATTCTTACTGGGTGATCTTAGTTAATACTGTCATTATATGATGACTCCCATTCCCACATTTCTAACCCTGGCATGTCTTCTTGGCTCCAGATTAACCTTTTCAACTGTAGATTAGACATCCTGTTATATCCCCTACCTGAGTAAAAAAAAAAAAAAATCTCTGTCTGCTCAATTTCTCAAAATTGACTCAGACATTACGCTTTCTACTGTGCCCTCCATACCTTGTCTGAGGCAATTTGGCCTTAAATTTATCTTGTGAATCTGGCCCCTGCTTTCTAACCCCATTGCTACTGCCTAAGCCCAAACCTTCATCATCTCTGTCTTATGGGTGATTGTCATGATACCCTGGTCCCTCACCTTTCTAGTATATTTTTTGAAAGCCATCTTGAGTTATTTTCTTAGAAACCACATCTAATCATGACTCTTTTCTGCTTAAAAATCTTGATTGCCTTCCTGTTAGCCATGGTTAAATCCATGCCTTAATAATTTTC